>NC_056726.1:667931521-667994903 GCF_019279795.1 Protopterus annectens | reverse complement strand
AGTACTTACATTCAGTGAAATGTGATTCGGTAAAATGAGTTTTCAGTGATTTGAGCTTTCAACAATTTGGTGAGGATGAATTGAAATTCAGTGAAATAAATGACTGCAAAATCAGTGTTACCTTTGCCAGCAACCACCTTGAATTACCTTTGGGTGGAAGGGTACTTATTCTTGGCATCTTTTGTTCCATCTTACATGGCAGACAATCTTGCATACATTCTCAGTCTTTTTAACATCTATAAGCTTTTTTGTCCCACTGCCTGTTGACCATTTAGCCTTCCCCTCAAGAGACTCAGCTTCTTTTATCCTCATACTAGGAACATGCCACGGTGGTAAGGCGGTAGCATTGCTACCTCACAGCAAGAGGTTCTCCCGTTCAATTCTCGGCTTGGGAATGCCTTCTGTGTCGAGTCTGCAGGTCATCCCCATGGTTGGGTAGCGTTCAAAAGACATACATGCGTAAATGGGCCTGCCTTCATTTAAGGTTGGGCGTCGAGCTGGCACTGCGGCGTTTCGTAAAAAAATCTACTGCCAATCATTAGTGGACAGGAGTTCCATTGTGCGACCCCTTACCGAGAAAAAGCCGAAAGACAAACAACAACAACTAGGAACACACCCAATATAGTACAAGTTGAGATGGTCAGTTGAGGTTATCATTCAGTCATCCATGAGAGTAGTCTGTGTCCCTTCTGACATTTTCTCTTTCCTCTTTTTTCCCATAGGGATGGATACCCTTGTCACATACACATGTCAATTTTGCCTGCCACCTGGACTGGTACTTTATGGCAACCTATTCTGCTTGTACTTAGGTGGAGAACTAAATGATGCATGCCTACCAAAACCTTCCCAACACCTTCATAGTTCCATAAATTGTTATTAGGTTAATGACCACTAGGGCCCTTAAGAGGCAAGTTATATAACCCAAAACATTTTTGTCCCAAGCATCATATGGGGGGTCATTGTTAATAGTCAGGTAGCTAAGGATTTGTAATGGTGGGGTGTTAGCTAGGATGATAAAGTTATGATTTTCTATCCAATTGTCAAGGTTTTGTTTGAAAAGGGTCAAGAATGAACTCTACTTTTCATGGATGGGGAGCCTATGCTGTAGTGCAGGGATCCTTTGGGGCATGTAACTGTCTCTCCAGCACTTTCAGTTTATGTCACACATAAATTTCAGATTCCTGGATCAGGAGCCTATTCTGTAGTGCAGTGATCATTTTGGGGCATGTAGCTGTCTCTCCAGCCCTTTCAGTTTATGTCACACATAAAGTTCAGATTCCTGGATCTAGTGTTTCTGGTGCTGTTTGCTTTGGACATGTGCAAAAGATCCATCAAGGCTATGCCTGAGGAAGCCCTGTAAGCCAGGCAAAGATTCCTTGTCAGCAGTCTGTAGGAGACTGAATACAGAGACAGAGCTTTTAGTTGATTAGTGTAGGACAGTATGTGCATGCCAAGAATTCTCTTGGTGAGAAACCTTTGTGGGCATTCCAACAGTTGCAAGTGTCTGTTTAAACACACACCAAAGGGGGCACTATATTCAATGATAGGTCTGATAAGGGCTGAGTAGTGTGGTCCTATAACTTCCTTGGAACTGGGATGCCATACCCTTACCTATAAATTGGTCGTCATAGAATGATTTTCTTATTGTTTTAGCTATGTGTCAGCCAAAGGCCAGATTGCTGTCTACATATAGTCCCAGATCCCTTACTACTGGTTCAACTCTTAGAGGGGTTTTATCAATGTAATAATTAACGTGCATTGACAGTTTCCCAAAAAGCATTATAATGCATTTCTGGCACTGAGTTTTAGGGCATGGCTTTGACACCAGTCATGTGTCTGTGTTAAACCCACTTGCAAGATTTTTCTGTCTTGGGAGGGGGGGGGGTCTGAAATAGCTCCTAATTTACAGTCATCTGAAATCTTGGTGAGCCAGAGGCCTTTACCATAAGCTTTTACTTCCAAGAAGTAGGTGTCACATATGAGGGGACCCAACATGGAGCTCTGAGGATCTCCACTAGTAACCAGTCTCTTGGAGTTTGTCTCACCAATCCTGACGTCTTGGGTCTTGTCTTTGAGCCATCCGGCAATCCAGTGAGTTATGGAAGGGTTTATGCCTAAATGCCAACAATGCCTGAATGGAGTATTGTATAAAATGCCTTAGCCACATCAAGATACTCAGGTGTGCACTGTTTTACTCTCATCCATTACCTTGGTGACCCTCTCAAAGAGGTCTACCAGGTTAAGCAGCAAGACCTTCCTTTAACAAAGCCAAACTGGGATGAGTCTATTGTCTATAGGTTGCCAATGTTCTTGTTTATCATTTCCATAATACTTTATTCCATGGTTTTGCATATTAGCCTTTTTAGCCTGATGGGTCTGTAGTTCCTTAGGTTGGTTAAAGGTTTTCTCTTGTGGAGGGGAATGACTGTTGTGGTCCTCCATTCGCTTGGAACGTAGTTTGTTTCAAGGCTATAGTAAGAGTGCTTCAAGTGGCTCTGACAGGTTATGTTTTAAACTGTTCAGGGGCAACTAGAGATGTTTCTGGAACCCATGGAGGTGGTGTTCTTGGATTTAGTGTGTGTGCTGCCAACATCTGGTCCCTGCTGATAGCTGGGGGAAGTATGCTGGTGGGGATTTTACCTGGGGGAGCTAGGGGGAGTGGAGGTGAAGTTTGAGCTGAATTTATCAGCCAGTAGGTTTGCTGTGTCACCCTGATAGTGTAGGAGATAAAATTCACCATCAGTTCAGCACACTGTTGTATGTTACCTCAAAGACTCTGGATGTAGCTGAAAAATGCCTTCTGATTTTTCTTAGCCTATGAGGCTATCCTGACCTCACAGTTGGCCTTGTTGGACTTAATTAAACCTCTTAGTTACTTCTTTAGTTGTATAAGAGAGCACTTGTCTTTAATGGGGTTGCTTTTCCTGATTTTAGCCATGAGTTTTCTTCTTTTATTATGTACCCTGTTTAGGTAAGGATTCCACCAGTGACGTTTGATTTTAGTGTTTGTTTTGTTTTTATCTCTGGTAGGTACAAAAGTCTCTATGCAGCCATTTGCGTGTTTGTAAAGTGACTCTATGAATAATTCTGCTTAGGTAGCTGTGGTCTTGAAGTTAGGAGCATTGTTTTAAACTGTCCAGATTTTTGCCTCATATTTTTGGTCTGTTCCTCATAAAATTTGTGGTTTTCCAGATTTTTGTGGTAAATCAGTGAGGATTATATTCACTAAATAATAGCAAACATTTGAGTTTCAGATCATATATTTCAGAAAAGTGCATGGTAGCAGAAGACATTTTATTCTAACAATGTTCCAAGTTTATAAGAACAATGTTTAAAATTTGTCCAGATTTTTGGGGCTTTGTCCCCCATTATTTTTGGCTTTGCCCAGATTCTTTGTTAAGAGGTTGAGGGCTGTTAGGAGAGAGCCTTGACTTCTGATAAACTGTCACTTAATAGGATGTAATTTGCTGTTGAATAGTTCCTAACTGTTACTGGTTTAGATGGATTTTCTGGGTTGACCTTTACTTCAAATGAGACAGCTTTGTGATCTGACCTCACTAGTGAAGCCATGACAAGGTGGGGTGGTGTTACGCTCTCCCATGTTGTTGAGTACTAGATCCGGTTTGTCTGATCCTCAGGTTGGAGGGTACAGTATATATTCTAGGGTGTTTACATTAATAAAGTCCACAAAACATTATACCTGTCAGTTTGAGGCAGTGTACATTCCCAAGTCTATAGAGGAGTTGTTAAAGTCAGCCATGAATAGGATGTTTGGTTGGATGATGAGTACCTCTAGCTGGTTTTGGTAAGAGTCATGGGTCTGTAAAAGCATAGATTGTGACCTGTAGCTATTCATAATATAGTGATTGACCTTACTTATGGTGACTTGCAGATGGATGAGCTCCATAGTATCTTGTTTAATGGACCTGGAGGTATGTTTGTTGCTAACATAGATCGAAACACCTCTACCTTTGGCCCCAGTCTATGCTGTTGTTGGTCTAAATGTGTGGAAGGTACTGCAGCCTTTCACTTCTGGGGTACTTCGTATGGCTTTAAAGTAAGTCCCGGTCATGGCACAGATGTCTATATGTTCCAGAGTGAGGAGGGCTTGAGGGGTGTGGAGTTTTTTGTTTAGATTCTGAGAACTGAGCAGTAACACCTTAAGGTTGCTTATAGACTTTTTCACTATATTGGCAGTTTTATCTTTTGGCATTGCCTAAAAAAGGCTCTAGGGGTGTGGGAAAAGTTTTAGCCAATATATGAAAGCCTAGAGGGACAGGGGCAACCCATCTTTGGAAAAACAATATGGTCTTTTTACCATGTTCTCCCATGCTGACACATATTGGATCCCCTTGAAGTGACACCAGCAACTAAGCCAATTAATAAAATCAATTATTTTTTGTTCATACTGTGGCATCATCATTGGTGACGGCAGAAAGTTGCTCAGTGCAAGGCTCATACCTATCTGTGAAACATATTCCAAGAGATGCATTATTGTCTCTTTTCATATAGTCCAGTGAGGTATGTCTCAGGCATTTATACTCATATGGTTTATGATAGAATCACATTGGTACCTGGGGTGCAGTATCTTGAGTGTGTGTGTGATGTTGCAGATCCTGGATCCCAATAGGCAGCTAACAATTACCTTCTCCCTCTTTAACCTTGTGAGTGGGGCATCTGTGTGTTGTACAATGGAGTCCCTAATGGTAGTAGGTAAAGGCTATACTTGATTTATGGGCTTTGCACTTGGGGAACCATTGGGTGTAGGCTTATGTGAGATGTTTGGTGCTGCTTTTGGAGTGTACATAAGTGATGGCTGAGGAGCAGTGCTAACATTAAATAACTTTGCAAATCTTTGAGATTTGGAAAGATGTATTTTAAGTGCCTCAGCATAAGACAATCTGTGTGTGTGGTGAATGGTATGTGTGAGGGATGTGTGAGCATTCTAAACACGTGCGGTCAGAATTAGGCTCAGATGCGCTACACATTTCTATTTTTTCATGTAAGTATTTACCCCAAAAATCTTTTCATTCACAGTGATCTGACTCTCCTTTCTATATGTGATTTGTGAAAAATCTGTCCTAATACCTGTACAAGCTATGTCATCTAAGAGGGCTGAGATAATGTGTACCATCATGAATAAAAACAGATCCATACTTCCTTACATTAAGGCATTCTAAGGCATTTCTCACATCCTGTAGTTGTGCTCCAGGCAACCATAACAATAACCAATGGTGTTATCTTCTCTGCAAATATAAGTATCCATTCTTCCAATAACTGAATCTCCAATAACAAAATATGAAATTAAACGGTATGCAATTTTGTGTTAAATGAACCATCATAGTACAGTTATACAACATTATAAGACATGTGAAACTCAAATACATGCAAGCAAATGCTACTAACAGCATTAAAAACATTGATACAACAAACACCTATTCAAAGAGAGAATATGTGGATTATGCACAGTATATTATTCATTGAAAACTACTACCTGCAGTTCAAAACTGCAGTAATAGTAAACTACTTGTAAAACATCCTGGTTAAAATCAATATGACAACTAAACACAAAAGTGTCATTTAGGATGTGTCAGTAAAAATTGCATAAATCTTAGTTATTCAAAAAATCCTGTTGATAACTCCTAAGACAACACTGAAATTAAATTTCTACTGTTGTTTACAATAAATTAATGAAAATTAACCTTACTTTACATGTGCATTATGAGTTATGCATAGATTCTGTGACTACTCCTAATTTGCAATTATCTGCAAATTTAGTCATCCAGGGGCCCTAGACATTACATTAGCCTTGACTTCAGAGAAGTAAATGTCAAAAAGGAGAATTCCCAGGACCAGTGCCTGAGGGACTCCACTCGTGACTGTCTTCTTTGTAGATATAGACACCCAAGTTCTAAATTCCTAGGTCCTGTCCATGAGCCAGCTGGCTATCTACTGGGTGACATAAGGGTTATAGCTAATGTCTTGCGTTTGTTAACAATTCCCGAGTGGGGTATTGAGCCAAATGCCTTGGCCAGGTGAAGATAGGCAGTGTGAAGAGTTTTGCCCTCATCCATTGCTTTGGTCTACCAGGTTGAATAAGCTTGGTCTGCCCTTGATGAAAACACATTGGGTTGGATCCAGTGTTTGGATATTTCCTATGTCATTATTGATCATTTCCATGATAATTCATTCCATGGTTTTGCATATGAGACTAGTAAGACTTATGGGTCTGTAGTTTCCATGGCCTGTAGATGGTCCACTTTTGTGCAGAAGGATGACTGTTGGTGTTCTGCATTTGTGAGGCATGAAGCCTGTTAAGAGGCCACAGTTAAACTGCAGTTCCAGAGGTCCTCATAGGTCATGTTTCATGCCATTTAAAAGGCATCCTGGGATATTGTCTGGGCCCATCAATACAGTGTTCTTGGCCTTAGAGAGAGCACTGAAGACTTGTTCTTCTCTAGAGATAGTAAGGGGAGTTATATTTGATGGTATTTCTTGAGAGTAGGTTGAGAGGGAGATGAGGGTAAAGTTAGAGCTAAATTTGTCTACCAGAAGGTTTTCTACATCTTCTGGCTCAGTATAAATTGCTCCATTAACAACGAGCTCTGCACACAACTGTATTTGGCATTTGAGGTTGTGGACATCCCTACAGAATGCCTTGTAGTTGTTCTTGGACTGGGAAGCCAAATTTTCCTTAAAGTTTGCTTTGGTAGAATTCATCTTCTGAGTTGTTTGTTTAGTCGATGAAAGTGCTTTTCTCCTGCTGTTTGCTACGCCTCAGTTTTTGCCATGATTTTCTACTTTTTCTTATACAGCCTATTGATGTTGTGATTCCACCAAAGTGTCTTGTTTTTTGAGTTACTTCTTCCTGGTTGTTACAGCCGCCTCTATGAAGCTATTAACATGCTTGTACAGGGTTTCCTTGAACAGTTACGTGTAGACAGCAGTGTTTTCAGGGTTTATGGGGCTTGAAATTTTCCCAGGTTATCACTTAATAGTAGGAAGTTAGCCTTAGAGTAGTTCCTGAACATTCCAAGTTTAGCTGGGGTTCCGGGTTTCATTTTACTTCAAAGGAGACTGTTTTGTGGTCTGAACTTACCAGAGAAGGCACTACACTAGGGGGTGTGCAGCCTCTCCCATATTAGTGAGGACCAGACCCAGTATGTTTGGGTCCCAATCTGGTCCAGGGAGTTTGTGTTTACAAAATCCAGGAATCTCTGTGCAGACATTTGTTGTCATATATAATTCCCAATTAATAGTGGCATAATTAAAGTCACCCTTTAATATGGTATTGGGTTGGATGGCGAGCGCTTCCATTAAGCTTAAATACGTTATGGGTTTCCTGGGTCAAAGAGGGGGGTGTATAGCTTGCAATGAAGTGGTATGGAATTTTGCCTATGATGATTTGAATGTAGAGAAGCTCAAGTGTACTGTTCTGTTTGACTAGCCTTGAGTTATATTTATTTTGAGACACCTCCACCTTTAGTCTCATTCTGTGTAGTAGCTGGTCTAAATATGTGGAAGGCATTATAGCCCTGCACTGCTGGTGTGCTGTCCACAGATTTAAACCATGTTTTAGTGACTGCACAGACATCAAGTATTCTCTAGGGTGAGGACAGCTTGTAGGGAATGGAGTTTCTTGTTTAGACTCCTAGCACTGAGCAGTAAGACATTAAGAATTTGTTTGTTTTGATTTGTTATATCAGAAGTACTTTCAGTTTGGAATTGCCTAAAAAGGCACTATGGGGGATGACCATGTTTTAAATGATATTTAAAAACCTAGAGGGGATATATGCAGACCATCCCTGACAAAGCATTATGGTCTGTTGACCATCTCCTTAAATGCTGACTAATATTGGTTCCCCTTAAAAAGACACCAGAAATTAAGCCAGTTATTAAAGTCAGTCACCTTCTGTTTATATCATGCCGTCATCTTTGGAGAAGGTAAAATGCTGTTCCATGTTAGGCACATACCAACCTGGAACACATATTCTGAGACCTTCATATCTCTCTTCAATATACTCTAGCGAGGGACATATCAGGTCATTTACACCCACGTGGACTATGACTGAGGCATACAATGATCTGTGTGCATGTGTAATGTGGTGGATTCTGCCCTCTGCTAAGCGATTAACCATAACTATCTCCTTACTCAGCCTGATGAGAGGGACATCAGTATGTCTCACAATGAAGTCTTTAACGACCAGTATGTGGGATTGTGTGGTGGCTTGCCTTATGGATTTGAAGCAGAAATCCCATGAAATGAGGCTGTATGTTTTAATGTGGGTGTTTGAAAATCAAATACCACTTCCACATAAATGACCTATACAAAATGTTTAAATGAATTGGTAGATGTGATGATATTGTTACTCCATATGGATTACATATTCAGACATGTTTTCCATTTTCATTTTATCTGTACATAACAGTGTTATACATGAAATTGATTGTTTTGCATAGCTTTGCATTGTAAGTGAGAAGCAAGCAATTCAATTGGCTTATGCTTTTAACATTCATGTCAATATGTGAGCCACTATATAAATTCAAGCATGTGGCATATCATCCTGTCTTCCATATGTCAATCAGAACTTCTTCTTCTTCTTTCGGCTTTTCCCGGTTAGGGGTTGCCACAGCGGATCACCTTCTGCTCATGATTGGCAGTGGAGTTTTACAGTGTCGAGTTGCCAGCTCAGCGCCCCCAACCTTCCACAGAAGGCACACACATGCATGCGCTCACACCTAGGGCCAATTTAGTGTGTCCAATCCACCTACAGCATGTCTTTGGGATGTGGGAGGAAACTGGAGCAGACGGAGGAAACCCACGCGACCACAGGGAGGACATGCAAACTCTGCACAGAAGGCACCCCAGCTGAGGATTGAACCAGAGGACCTCTTGCTGTGAGGTAGCAACGCTAACCGCTGCACCACCGTGGTCACCCCATATGTCAATCAGAAAAAGGAGAATATTTCTTACAGAGAGAGAGAGAGAGAGAATAAAATTATAATCAAAGCTCTACTCCAGCATGGCTGCAACCTTCTTGGATGGACAGGCAATAATGTCTGGAGGAATCAAGTGTGGATATCCCTTGCAAACATGATCAATGTTGTGGGTGGTCACAAAAGATCCACGGAGGCCTTTCATCAATATTGCTCTGACATAATCCTCTGTGCAGCTTACAGAATCTGCCAATATGAAAGTGTGACAAAAACCACTGGCTGTGGGTTACCCTTGCCTCTCCCCAGATAAGATAATGGTGTTCCTGGCCTTAGATCATACCACCAGGTGAGATCATTGGATACCTGGGAGCAATACTTAAACAGTTGTTTCAGGATGTATTTCTTACCTTTCCAAACACTGCAGCATACACCATTTCTCATTAAAGAACATTAAATCATTATTATTACATATTTGTATTCCAGCAACAGAATCACAACATAAATGTGGAAATACACATGACATGGATACACAATGTGTCACAGCCTATTATCTTACCAACACAGTGCCTACATAACCCTTTCAGCAACCTGTGTGATGCTGTTTTTCAGTTGCATATTTCCATCAATATCTCCACAGCAACAACACATGTCACATAGGCCTCTCTATACACTGTTAATGTTATACATAGTTTTCTGTATCTCTGCCTCCTGTCTAGACTGTGTGATATAGACATACATTAACTTTTATGCAACATTTTAACCTACAGATCATCACAAGACATGGGCCTTGAACTCTATGTACAGACAGACAGTCCAGGTAAGGTAGTCCATCTTATTGATATAATGTAGTACTTTGTAGCACTCCTGTGATCTAGGATATTCATGTTGCCTTGTACCCTGCACAGGTGCATCTGGCCAACATGTGCACTGTTTGTCATGAAAGTATCTGTATAACTTGTTAGTGTGATCCATATTTATTCTGTGCCTCTGCCTCTCATCATGACAGTGGAACATATTCTCATGTTGATGTTTCTGTACTTTGTTATGATACAGGATCCACATTATGACAGATATGCTCACCAAAGAGGGAAGACTTACCTGATAAGGCATTGTATGTGTTTGCTACATTTCATTACAGTAGAGAGTTGGTTATCTGAACGTTGATTATCAGAAATATCAATGATCCGAACCAGCCTTCCAAAGTTTTCTGGTAGATAAAATTATAAAGTCTGAATATGTAAAAATTATACATATTCACTTGAGCATGTTTTTTTTAGCTTGTAGCCAGCTTATGTGTGAAAAATATTATTTATTATCCACTGGAATTGCGGAATGGTTGAAAAGTGTATTCCTGTATTCAGAAAAAACAAAATTTTAGAATTGTTTTATCCGGTTCAATTATATGTTTGACTATCTGAACAGTTTGATTATCTGAACTACCCTAGGTCCCAATACATTTATTTATTTATTTTACATTTGTTAACCGGGAGAGTCCAACTGGATATATGTCCATTTTCAGTGGAGGCCCGGGGAGAAAAGCCCAAGAGCAGTAAAGTCATTAACAAGAGAAAGACATGTTAACCAAAAGGTTCCATTAAACAAAATATAGAGTACACAATCTTTATACTTCTTATAGCCTAGTGAGTTAATCAAAGAGTGTATTTGCCATCATTCATAGGCTACATTAATATATACATGTTATAGAGGTGTTTAACAGCAAGTATAGCAGGAAGATAGAGTAGATAACTTCCATAACTCATTTCTACACATGAGAGACATGCTATGTCCTTTAGGTTTCTTTACAGTGTTCAGTAATACTATTGCCCCATGCAGACATTACAAAAACAGTAGATAAGCTGTTACTCTAGTTGCTGGGAACAGAGACATATGAGTTACTATCCAGGGGTAGTACAGGTACATAATCTGTGATTCAGGAAGGGTGTTTTGAGTAGTTTTTTGAATTGGGTGGTGGAGTTCTTATTTATTATGTGGGCTGGAAGGGAGTTCCAGATTTTAGAGGTGAAGTGGCTATAAACGGATGTACCTGCCTCATTTTTAAAGTTTGTTACCTTAAGGAGGTGTTGGGTACTTGATCTCAGGGATCTGGTAGTGGTGTGAGGCTGGTGTAGTTGCTGCAGGGCTGGTGTGTTGCCTGGATGATGTAGTACTTTGTGAGCAAGTGCTAGTTGGTTGACTTGAAGGGTCAGGGGGAGTTCTAGCCAGTTGAGCTTTTTGAGGCTTTCACAATGTGTGGGTTCTAGAAGGGGATCCTGTGGTGAATCTGGTTATTTTATTGTAGCAGCTATCTAGTTTGTTGAGCTCAGTTTTTCAGAGATTGGTAACCATGGGGGAGGCGTAAAGTAGGGTCGATAGGAGGTGTGTCCTGGCTGTGGTAACCTTAGAGTGACTGGTGAGAAACTGTTTATTGTGATAGAGTAGGCCCATTTTTCTGTGGACTCTTTTTATGGACTGGGAGATATGAATGTCAAATTTAAGGCTATTGTCAATTTTGAGGCCTAGCAGTTTGGCGTGACTGCTGGGTGTGATGGTGGTGTTGTTATGAGAGGATATTGAAAAGTTAGATGAAGAGGGTGGAAATCTGTGAGGGCTGAAGAGGAGTAATTTAGTTTTGGCTGGGTTTAGAATGAGGTTTTGGTTAGTGATCCGTGTTTCAGCCAGGGAAAAGCATTCTTGTGTTAGGGAGAGGAGGTGGTCAAGGGAGTTGGCTGCACAGATAATGGTGGTATCATCTGCATATTGGACTATTGAGGCTTTGGGTATGGTGGATTGTAGTTGATTAGTAAATAGGGTGAAGAGTACAGGACCTAGGATGGAGCCTTGGGGTACCCCTAGGGAGACAGGCAGTAAGGGAGAGAGCTGATTTTGCCATTTTACAGCTTGTTGCCTACTATCTAGGTA
Organism: Protopterus annectens; assembly: GCF_019279795.1. Classification (NCBI taxonomy): domain Eukaryota; kingdom Metazoa; phylum Chordata; order Ceratodontiformes; family Protopteridae; genus Protopterus; species Protopterus annectens. The sequence goes on along the minus strand of NC_056726.1, from coordinate 667,983,047 downwards.
GCTCTTAATCCAAAAAATAGCAGAGAATCTGAGATTTAGGGTGGTTAGTGTATGAAGCAGTTTTTCATGGTTGACTTTGTCAAAGACTTTAAATAAGTCTAAGAGTTGCAGATACTAGCAGTCCATTGTTTCTGTGGTTATTGACGGTATTCGTGAATGATGTAAGTGTGGTGGTGGTATGAAAGGGTCTGAAACCATGTTGCTGAGTGGATAGTAATTTGTTTTCTAAGAGGTATTTCATCAGTTGCATATGGACAACCTTCTCTAGAAGTTTTGATAGGGGGATAGTATAGCTATGGGTCGATAGTTACTAAGTTCTACAGAGCTATCCCCTTTGTGCAGTGGTGTAATATGTGATATTTTCCAAAGATGGGGTACTTTGCACTCTGAGATAGATCTGTTTATTAATATGGAGACAAGGTAGGCTATTGCTTCAGCAGTTAGTTGCAGATATTTGGAAGTTATATTATCGGCGACTGTAGAGGCTGGCCTAAGTTTTAGGAGTAATTTTTGTATGATTTTGGTTGGCACTGGGTTGAAGGTGAAGATGTGGTAACTGAGATTTGTTTTTGGGTGAAGAGGGTGTTTTAGTTGGGGATGGGTTGTTGGGGCTTAGTTAGGTTGTTGGCTAGGTTTTGGATAGTTTCTGTGAAGAATTTGTTGAGCTGAGTGGGGATGTTGTCTTGGTTGTTCACTTTTTTGGGGGTGGGGTGGTTGTTTTCCCTGGTTCCAGTACAGTGTTGACAGCAGCCCAGAAATTTTTTGGGTTGTTAATATATTTATTCTGCATATTTTGGTAGTAGGAGATTTTGTCTGTTTTAATAAGTTGTTTGACTTTGTTACTTAACTGAAGGTATGTTTGTTTGTCTATTTGAGATTCACTTTTATGATAGTTTGTCCATGCTTTGTTCCTATCTCGGAGAAATGTCTTAGTATTTAAGTTAGCCAAGGTGCATGTTTAGTTCTGATTCTTGTAGTTCTAGGAGAGGCATGGTGGTTAAGTATGTTAATGAAGGTAGTATTGAAGTATAGTACTGCTTCATCAAGGTCCAAAGTTTTTACGGGGGGTCCAGTTACACAGTTTTAGGTCATTATTGAAGATGAGTTGGTTGAAGTTTTTTCTATTCCTACATTCCCTGACAGTTTCCTGGGTCAGCTGGGGAGTTTTGCTTCTTATTCGAAATGTAGCTAGGTGGTCGCTGAGGGTGTCTGGCAGGCAGCCAGCTTGAGATATATGGGAAGGATGAGCTACTAGTATCCAGTCTGGTATAGACTGATGTTTGGTTCTTTTGTCTGTTTTGGTGGGGGAAGTTATTAGTTGGGTTAGTCCATGTAGGTTAATATGGTAGATAGGGTTTAGACTGGAGCAGTTGTCCCAGTCAATATTAAGGTCACCTAATAGGATGTTTTATTGGGGAAGGGTGTTGGTCATCCATTCTAGTAGTTTTTCTGTGATGGTAATATTGTTCCCTGGGGGGATGTAGCACCCTACAATGTTGATGTGTTTATGTGGGTTAAGTTTCAGTTTAGTGAGGATGAGTTCAGTGTTATCTAAGTGTGGGGTTGTTATGTCTAGTTTTTCTAAGATAAGGTGAGTTTTATATAGTATTGCTACTCCTCCACCCCTTTTTCCTACTCTGTCATTTCTGATTGTATTGTAGCCTGGTGCTGTGATTTCATTATCTTGAATTAGGGGCTTAAGCCAAGTCTCTGTCAGAATGACAATATCTGGATGGTAAAAGGAGATTAAGGCATGGAGGTCATGGACCTTATTTAAGATGCTTCTAATATTTAGATTTATGATGAGGAGTGAGTTTGTGGGCCTTTGGAGTAGGGTTGCATTTAGGTTTGGGATTGGTCTATCTGGATTGAGCGGGCCTGGGTTCGGGTGTATGTCACCGCAGCATACTAGTGCTGTTTTCAGGTGTACATAAAGTTTGACTAGTTTGTAGATGAGTTTTGTGTAATTAAGAGTGGTGTGGGATTGGCTATTTGATGGGTATAGCTTGTGTCTGAGGTGGTGAGTTATGGTGGTGTGATAGTTGTATGGGGTTAGTTGTAAATATAGTATGGGGTTTGGATATTGGGGGATGTTCCTTTGTAAGGAATGAATAGTGTGTAGGTAAGTGGTGTTTGGTAACTAGTAATGGTGGTTAGCAGAGTGAGGGAAGTGATGCAAATGGTATATAGTAGGAGTCGAGTGTGTGTGAGGGTTGAGATGGTGATATCATGGTGTAGGGGTGAAGTACCTAATGTCAACCAATAACCCAAAATACCCACAGCTATTATTTAACAATATGATCCCACTAAAAATATGATAAATAAGTCAACTAGGGTAACACCAAAGACTGGTCACTGTAGTTATAAATTATCAAGTGTTAAAAAGCATCCAGCAAATAAGATTCTTATATCAATGTAAGTAAAAATACACTTGACATAAAAATCAGGCACATTCAAAACAAAAAGTCAGAAAAAAAAGTTCAGATAATTGACTCTCTACTGTATTGATAATCACATCTGTGCCCTTCATGACTACTGTTGTCTTATTTACCTCCCTGGTACACCTGCAATCCATACATCATCCTTGCCCATCCGGTATATGTCCATCTTATTTTCTGTGTGTTATACTTCACTTGAAATGTTACATGACACCTGGTATGCATTTAATGATGACATTTGTATGACTATCTTTTCACATTTCAACCCTCACCCCTGGTGGTGGAGTCACAAGAGGACATGCCAGGTGGATTTTAGTATTTGTGTGCATGTCATTTTTGTTTAATATGTAATGCGCATGTCAAATATCTGTTATATAGGGTCTCTGAATCACCAACAGCCACAATGTCCCAGTAAGTCCATATCATCATTAGCACTGTAGTCATATAATTGTCCCCACATTTCAGTATTATGCTGCATCATTTATTTCTGTGAAGGTATGTGACATGCCATCTGTCTCATTTTGTAGCCCATCCACTTCCTGCACCCTCTATTATCCCATCCACTGATCCTGAGGTGGGATGTGATATGCCTAACTATAATAGCTTGGCCCATGGCACACAGGCCACTGAATTCATTTGATTATCCATCCCAGAAGATGACAACCATGTGGATTATGGTGTAGGCTCTGATATGGATGGTACTGTGGTCTGATATTCTGATGATGTGGAGCTAAGAAATAAGTTGCAATAGCAAAGAATAGGGCATTGGAGGGACTGTACCAACTTCTGGAAAGTGACTCAGTAAGGGGCACAGAGAAATTATATCAGGTTGCAAGGCAAACACAGAAAGATAAAGAAGATAGTCAGGCACCCTTCATAAGGCATGCCAGCAACAACCTGCTCACCAGCCCAGAGGACATCAAAGGCAGATGGAAGGAGTATTTCCAGCAGCTTCTGAATGAAAAAAACCCCACAGAAGTTGTATTGCCCCAGAAACAGCCTACAATTAGAGAAGAAGAGGAGCCCACCCTAGAAGAAGTAAGAACAGCACTAAGGAAGATGAAGTCAGAGAAAGCAGCAGGCTCAGATGAGGTGACAGCAGATATGATAAAGATGCTGGGGCATATCCCAGATGACTGGAGAAGAAGCTAGAGATGAGGAAAGAGTCCAACTGGGTATTCCTAGACTTGGAGAAGGCATATGACAAGGTCCCAAGAAAGCTGATCTAGGCAGTACTGCAGTGATTTGAAGTCCCAGAAACACTGGTAGAATTAGTGCAATGTACAAGGACAAAATGACTCAAGTACGAACAGTGTTATGCCTCACAGAAGGGTTCGCAGTTTGTGTGGGTGTACATCAGGGTTCAGCTCTGAGCCCACTGCTGTTCATACTGGTAATGGACTACATCAGCAAACATGTTGGAGGGGTCAGAGCAACAAAGCTGCTGTATGCAGATGATGTGGCAGTACAGGCAGACTCTGAGCTAGAATTTCAGCAAAGGCTAGGAGAATGGAATGCAAATCTGAAGGCACATGGAATGAAACTAAGCACAGATAAGATGGCGGTAATGGAAGCAAATTTGGGAAATCAGGAGAAGCTGAGAATAGAGACAGAAGGGAAGATAGTGGAACAGGTAAACAGCTTCAAGTATCTGGGAGGAGTAGTTGAGGAGAAGGGTATTCTGAATGAAAAGGTCAAAGCTAGAATCAGAGGGGCTGCAGCCAACTGGCATAGAGTATCAGGTGTAGTCTATGACAGAATAATGCCAAACAAGTTGAAAGCAAGGTGAACAAGACAGTGGTGCGACCAGTACTACTGTATGGTACAGAAGCCCGGGCAGTAAAGGCAGAACAGTTGAAGAAGCTAGAGGTGATGGAAATGAAGTGCCTGAGAAAGGTGATAGGATGCACAATGTCGGACAGATGAAGAAATGAGGACATAAGAGCAAAAATCAAAGTAGCTCTAATTGCAGAAAAGATCTAAGAGAACAGATTACGGTGGTTTGCGCACATGTGTAGAAAAGTAGAAGACAATCTAGTGATTTGGGACAGACATGAAGAAAGTAAGAGGAAGTGAGGATGTCCAGCAAAGAGGTGGATGGATTTTGTGAAAGGAGATCTGCGGCAATCAGGCACGAGTGTTAAAGAAGGCAGGAGTGTGGCACTCAGTTGAGAGAGTTGGCAACAGTTAACATGATACCCCGACCCTGTGTAGAAAAATGGGAAAAAGGGGGGCTGATGATGATGATGGACACATCAGATGACAGACATGACAATAAGTTTGACCTACTGTCTCATGTAAAGTCTGGTAATGATGGTGACTCTTCCCCAATACTGCCAGTCAGACTATACGTGAGAGTGTAGCTGATATGCAAAGACATGTATCAGAGGGTGTCCACCTACTATCACAGGCAAATGAACATTCACAGTGATGTCATGGATCTGTCCCGCATGCACTTGCCCATGCCGCTGATCATGTGGTGCACCAGCTGCATGTGTTACATGAAGATCAGAAGCGCAGACATGGAGGAGTCCTGGCAGCAATGGCTGCAAAACATGACAGTGTGTTATCTGTTGCATGCTGTGTTGAAACCCATGTTACAGTGGTGTTAGAACAGTGCCGTAGTACTAACCAGGTGTTACATGCCCTAACTGTACTAAGTAGATTACCTCCAGAGGGGAGAGGTAGACTAACTTGCATTAGTTCCACACATAGCCCTTGGATATGCAATGTCATGCACATCTGCTGTTAGTTGCTCAGCTGTCAGTCCTGCAGTCATGTCCAGACTGCCACATTGCAGCCATGCTCCTACCCATACTGTGTCCCAGAATGCTAGTGTTGCCACATCCAGCTCCTTGATACAGCACCATGAGCCCACTGTTTCCAGACATGGCAGGGGTAGCTAGGACCAAGGTGTGAACTGTCAGTGTGGGCACCACACCAGGACTACATTAGAGTAATACTGACAGATGATGCAATGTGTGTCCTGTTGCGCCATTATGATCCCATGGCAATGATGACCACTGTGCTGATCACTGACTAATTAATCTGTATGTGGTTTTCTGATCATTTATCTGACCTCGGTGACTAGCTTCAAGTTTTGATATGTAGTACTTCTTGGTCACTGGTATGGTAGAGATATTGACAAATGTAATGTTATATGTGACATCATGCTTTCATGTTTTGCATCACTTATTAGTGGACATAGATATTTACATGGTTAATTGAATGTCATCTTTGTCATCCATCATTGATTGCTACATTACACATTTCCTTGTTGTCTGCAATTCCTACACACATAAGTATGCCTTGGTATGCATACTTGAGTCACTTATGGCATTTTAATATGGTGATGCACATGCCTCACTATTAGCACACACTGCATTTCTGTGTACCTGTTTCTGTTTTCAATCCCTTTGCTGACAGCTGACATGTAGTTATCATGTGTGCCTTCCCACATCTCACAGATTCTGCACAGATACACACACACACACACACCTATATCAATATCTATATCTATATCTATAGATCCCCTTCAAAGGATTGAAATTTCAGAACATAGATCTTCTGATCATCGAAGACCAGAGGATCAAAGTTCTGAAATATCAAACCTACAAAGAAAAAAACTAAAACATAAAAACTTCTCATTTCACTTTTTGCCCCTGTGTACCCTGCACACTCCCTGCTACTTAAATATACTAATTCTGAGATTGCACTAGGCTCGATGCTCTATGTTTTATATATATATATATATATATATATATATATATATATATATATATATATATACATACACACACACACACACACACACACACACACACACACACACACACACACATGCACACACACATGCACACACACACACACACACACACACACACACACACACACACACACACACACATATATATATATATATTTATATATATATGCTCCTGTAACGCCAACATTGATGCATGTTCCATGTATGTTGTGCAGTCATTTTCACTGATGCACTGTATATTTGCACATATTATTATCTGAGACTGTGTCATGTTGCAGCAATAACGTATGCATTATAGCATTGCCTTCTGTGTGGTATTCCACATCAGGCATGGGATAGATGAGGTGCTTGTTTGCATTTATTTTCTTTTTGTCCAGTCCTTGAGATGTTTTTAATTACTCATGCTGCTATAAGAGTTTTACTATGTTTCAACACACTGTTGCACATCACACAATGCTATTTGTGATACATCATTGTTAGTGTACGGCCTCTGATTTTGGGTATGTTTTTGCTTATACATTCCCATACATTTCATAGGTCTAGATTTCTTGAGTTAGTGTCTATTTTAGGGGTATCATTCCATTTGATTCCAGTGACATATTCTGTTGTGCACACCTCCTTTGGCCCACAAATTTGCCTGTGTGGTCCTTTTTGCTGATGTACCTTACAAAGTGTCTTCCTGCATTGATGTTTTCTATGAGTGTTATCTATATATTCATACTGTTATACCTTATGTTTCTGTTATGTATAATATTCTATGTGAACAACTAATGGTTTATTTCCAGTAGTCATGCTCTGTATTGCTGTTGTGGGGCAACATGTGAATATCACTGTTTATTCTGTGTAGATTTGTACATGTGGCTTGCCATGACTCAATGTGTGTGTCAGATGCTGCCATGTTGTCTGAGCTAGGACACATGGTCAAAGCCTCTATCACTCACACCTATTTCTTCTCACCCCTGTGTCCTCCTGATCATCCTGTGATAGCTCTGATATGTCATCATTAGATATCTGGAGTTCTTGGGGTAGGTCCCCTACACTTGCGGCTGGCAAGCCACCAGGTTTTGCTGTTATCATGCTGTGTAGCATAGCAGAGACTGTAACCATCTGTAATACCTTTTCTGGTATGTATTGTAGTGTACCTCCTGATGTGTCCATACATCTGAATCTTACTTTCAGCATTCCAAACATGCACTGAATGTTGTTTCATGTCATGATGTCACAGTGTGTGCTCTTTTGAATTCATCCTTGGCAGGGGTTGAAGGGGCTCTATATGATGTCATTAGCCAAGGCTTCAGTGTATAACTACAGTCACCTGTCTCTGGGAAGGAGATAATGCATATGTTGTCCTTGTGCTTAATGTTGACAGGTCTAGATTCTGCTTACATCATAGCTGTGGTTCTGTACTTCACAAGTAGTAGTCCCGCAGATATTTCATCATGTTGGAAAGCATCCCTCAGACCTATTTCTCTCCATATTGCAGCATTATGCACATTACCTGGGTGTGTTGCCATAATATTGGTACTGAGGCCCTCTGTTGAGCACACTACCTGATGAATTATGTGTTGTCTACCTTTTTCCATTGATGTACTGTTCAACATCAGGTACAGGTGGGGTTTTAATTGGGATGTGGATGCAGTCTATTGAATCATAGGTTCATAGAATAGTACTAAGCTAACTGCCCTTGCGAGCCATTTTAAGCCTAGCCAATTATCCCTTGTGAAACTCAAACCCTGCACCTTGTGTTTGTAAGGCCAACACCTTAACCATTAGGCCACTCTCCCAACTCAAACTAGAGATAGCACAGAACTGTTACATGGTAGTTATTCACTCCATGAGTCCTGTTGGGTAGTGGATATAATCATCCACATTGGTACACATTGCTGCCGGGAAATGCAAAAGGATGTGGTTGGCAGCTGTCTGAGACACTCCTACAGTGTCTCCCACACTTTTGTTTCTGTTGGTATTGAGTTACCCACAGACTCCAAGAATAAATGCAGGGTGCACACTTCCAAGACACAACCTGCACCAGCTCACTTTCTTATCTGTATATGTCTGTCATTTCCTGGTCAGAGAGCTGGCTTACCAGTACCCTGGCCTGGCATCTTACTGTCCGCATTGTAGGATATATTTGCAGATCATCCTGTAGTATCACTTGCAGTACCTCTGCCCGCTGGACTGCATGAAATGCTGGTTGCATTTTTTAAGTAAAGTTTGTGGATTCTGCAGGATTCCATATGAATCTGTGGTGTTAAGATAAAGTACACATGGCCTCCACTGAGTGCTTTCAGAAAGTTGTCAGTGAAGTACTTTGTCGCATTTAAGTTGCAGTGGGCGTACCCATTGTGTTTTGGAATCCAGTGGGCATGGAGAGTCCATAATTATCCTATGATGAATAGATAATTACTTGATCTTGTTTTAGTGTATGATATAGAACTGTGTCTGCTGTTGATGCTCTGATGTCCTCCTTTGATGTGCTGTTCTGTCCACAACTTTCTTTTGGAATCTGACTCTTTATGTACTTACTGAAATGTCAGCTTTCTCTCTCCCTGTGATCATCAAATCATCCAAGTCTGCAGCTACATTCAAATCCTTGAACAAATTTTTCATTGCTCCTTAAAAATAGATTGTGAAGAGCTCACTTCCAGTGGCAATCTGTTATATGTAATCAAATCCCTGTGCATAGATAAAAAGGTCTATTCCATTCCCTGACCTAGCTATCATTAACCAGGTCAGTTTTTCCCCAATCTGTGCTCCTAAAAAATAAAAGAAAAATTAACTAATACTTTTACAAAACTGTAGCAAAAGGCTGAAAAAGCAGTATCAGAATTCATTTCTGTATCATCATTTAGAAATGCTCATATGGAAATAAATACCAGTACTGTACTAATGACAAATTGACATCTGTCAATCACACCCCCTCAACAACTTGTGTCTGGATGGCTGCCCACTTCATTTCACCCTAGCTACATTTCTGTTCAGTATGACCAACAGCTTTTTCACTTGAGGGAGTGGCTATGTCAGTGTTTCCAGTCTGATTAGCAGTCAATTTTTAATTGCCACATTTATATCAAATTACCCATTTATGTAATGGGGACAGTCAGAAATGCCAATTAGCTGTATTTCACTGAGTTAATAATACTTTGTCTTTCAAGCCTTCAGACTCTATATTCTTTCCCTCTTTTATTGCAGATAGAAGTGGCATACTTCTGCAAAATTCAACTGCAACAACCTGGCTCACCAAGTCCTACCTTTAACATCTGGAAGTGGTCCACGTTCTTCACAAACAACTTCCACATACAGACCAAGCACTTGGACAGAATCAAACTCAGGTGACATACACAATGGCTCCCAGACGTAACTGTTCTGTTTCTAGTTTAACACTAATTTCTGCAGCCAGTCCTACTTGCATAACATTTGCTCTTCACCTTTTACCACAACCAAACACAAGCATTCATTTTGATTTAAACAACGTAGTACAGACCTTACTGGTAACCATCTGAAATATTAAGACACATTAGAGCAGGTGCCAAGCCATGGAGACTGGAAGCTGAAAAATGGACTTACACAGGGTTCAAATTAAGAGATGATAGGGGTTTGAATGGATTCAAATGGAGAGAAGATAGGGGTTCGAATGGAGAGAAGATATGGGTTCAAATGGAGAGAAGATAGGGGTCTGAATGGAGAGATGACTGGGGTTTGAATTGAGAGATGATAAAAACAGCAGGCAAAGGAGAGTAGTATTGCTGTTTTTACAAAATCTCACCAAGATGACACTAATATAGAGACTGTATTTTATATAGCATATATCATGGATAGACGTAGGTTAGAAATAAAAAAGACACCTGAGTGCACAAATCACAGGATAAAAAGGACCCTGGTAGGTTCACTGGGGCCAGGACTGGAAAAAATTACAGTGTAGAATCCTCAAGACATGGAAACAGTCCTACAATGGGATTAAGCCAGCCTCAGGGGGAGGATGTCTCCCTGTTGTAAAGGAAAGTCGTAGCCCCCTCAAAAAAACACACACAAAAACTGACAGGCCAATAAAGAGCAATAAAGATGGTAGAGTGCACTATTGATCATAAGAAAGATTTTTATATATTGTTACTGTTATGTAAGAAGCCCTGAATTTCTGGATAAAAGCTATACTGAAAAATTAAGAGCGAAATTAGAGGAAAGAAAAATAATTGCACAAGAAAAACTGTCAAAAGCTTCATATACAAATTTGTGTTCATTAATGCAACTGATTCATGAAAACATTATACAGACCAAGAATCTTTGGACCATTTGGAAAAAGAAGTGACTGAGGAAGTACAAAAATATAAAGAATCTAGAAATTTTTGAAAGGTAAAAAAGAAACATGAACATGAGAAAGAAAGAAGACACGTAAAATGGATCAATATTTATACAAAGGAGAAAGCCAAACTAATCTATATGAAAAAGCAGCTCCAAAGATGTTTGAAGAGGAATACAGGCAAAGGTATACAGATATGGAAAATTTCACAATATGAAAAATAAGATTATAACAAAGGGGGAACATAGAACAGAAGATTAGTAAAGTAGAACTTAAACAAATAGAAGATGAAGTTATGGAATATCTGCAATGTGAAGGGTTTATTGTAGAAAGTCTAATACAAGTTCCATCACAGCTTAATGGAACAGTGAGCCCCCAAAGTAAGGAGAGACAGGAGGAGAGGGAGACATCTGAAGATGAAATATGGACATAGGAAAGAAAAAGAGATTTAATATGAAGCAATATTTAGGCAAAAGAGAAAGCAAAACCGATCAATACAAAAAAAGCAGCACCAAAGATACTTGAGGAAAAATGTAGGCAAAGGCATCTAGCTATGGAAAATTTTACAATACAAAAAAACAGAAAACAAAAGGTGAAAGTAGAAAATAGGATTACTAATGGAGAAGTTGCAGAAATAGAAACTGAAGTTATGGATTATCTGCGAAGTGAAGGATTTAGTGTAGAAAATCCATCTCTGGTAACATCCCCTATGCTAGAACAATGAATCCCAAATTAAGGAGAAACCATTGGAGTGGAAAGCATCTGATCAGTTGCCATATGAAGATACTTTGGAGCCTTTAGTAGGAAGCCAGTACAAAATTTCAGTTGGAGTTGCACAACAAGGGAAGGAGGAAGAAACGGTGGCAACACTGATGCGGTCAGTATTGTAGAGTAAAAGGCCAATGAGTTCTCATATGAAAGTGCAACAGTTGACACAGGATGAAGCTGAAGAGAATATGCTACAATAAGATCTTCAGGAACTTTCTGTAGAATGCTTGCAGAAAACAGACTGAAGAATGTGCCCGGAGTTCTGAAGAAAAAAAGATCTAAGAGAAGAGTTACTTGATTTTGATAGAGATGGCTAGACATATTAAGATCTATGAAAGAAATAGATTACAGAAAGTCAATAAAACCCAAAAGGTTAGCAGTCTGATAAACCAAATTAACACAGTAATCAAGACTATTAACAGAAATATGTGTGATATAAGTTAATAGAATATATTACTGTACAGCTACATTAATAACAGATAAAGTCTTACCACAAAAATGCAGGAAAAGAAGGGAAGACATCAAATGCCACCATGGAAGTATTAAATAGCGAACACTATAAAGCAATTATGACAAGAAGTGTCAGTGTTAGAAAAGGATAAAAGATGGAACAGATCAACAAAAAATACTTAGAAAGATAGGTGTGATAAAAACAAAGCGCAGTATCAGAACAGACCAGGATCTATCAGACACTATTGCAAATAATAAACTTAAGATACAAGCACAGGCAGAAAAACTTAGAAGACATGCAGATAAATAAAGTACAAAATAAGTAATTCATTGATGACCCCAAAAAATTTTAGAGAATTGGGAAACACGGCAAAAGGAATATCTATGAAGACCCTGTAGATCATAATAAAAATGCTGAAAGGATTGAAGAAAGTAAAAGAAATAGTATGAAGTTCAAATGTACAGGATATGAAATGGAATGAAGTAATGGACAGAGAAACTGAAACAAAATTAAGAAAAGTTCCTAAATGGAAAACCCAAGGCCCACATGTAGTACCTAGCTTCTGGCTAAAAGTATTTATAGGATCATAGGAAGTTACTACGCTAGTGGCCCGAGGGCCCTTACAAGCCTAGCCAAATTTACCCTTGTTACTATGATCCACACCTATTACTCCTGTCCAAGAGGGGCACAGGTGGAACCCCTGTGGTGAATTTACGTTTACCCAACCAATAGTCCAGAATGTGTTTGAAGAGGGCCAATGAGGTACTCTGTTTGACGTGAAGTGGGAGTCTATTCCAAAGGTGTGGTAACCTCTGGGAGACAAATCTGTCCCTCCAGCATGATCTATTGATGTCACATACCAGGTTTAGGTCCTTAGAACAAGTAACTCGTGCGCCATTTGACTTGTGGATTTGCAGCATTTCCATTAAAGCAGACTCAGAGATCATCTTATATACAAGACAGAGATTGCCTCTGAGTAGTCTGTATGAAACAGAATAAAGTGACAGTTATTTCAACTGAGCCACATAAGATAGCTGCTGAAAACATTGAATTTTCTTTGTGAGGAGCCTTTGTGGTCTCTCCAATTGCTGCAGGTGCTTTGAAAGGTACATAACGAAAGGGGCATTGAACTCAATTATTGGCCTAATGAGTGAAGAGTACAAGGAGGTGATAACTTCTCCTTTTCTCAAGACAATGCCCTTACTTATGAGCTATGTAGAATGCCCTTCTTACCACTGTGGAAACATGGTGATCAAAGCAAGGTTGCTGTCAACCGGAGTGCCCAGATCTCTCACCACTGAGTGGGTACTTAGGGTATTGCCAAGTTGTAGTAATTTGCAGGAACATCTCTCTTACTGAAAGGGATTATGATACATTTTTTTTTGCATAGAGTTCGAGGCCATGACTTTGGCACCAGTCATTTGTTTGCGTAAGACCTTGAAGGATGTTGACATCATTTGGAGATTCTATGACCCCACCCAGTTTGCAGTCCTCAGCAAACTTTGTCAGCCAGTCTCTTGGTTTTAACTTGTATTTTGGAGAAATAGATTCTAAATAGTAGAGGTCCCAGAACTGATCTCTGTGGAACACCACTGGTTACGTACGGGTCTGCTGTTGGAGGTAGAGTCCCCTATTTTGACTGTATGGGTTCTATCGTTGAGCCACTTCGCAACCCACCTTAAGATATAAAGGTTGATATCTAGCTAGGAGAGTTTGTTACTGATGCCTGAGTGAGAGATAGTGTCACATGCCTTGGCTAGGTCTAGGTAGGCTGTATGCACAGACTTCTCCTCATCCAGGGTCCTGGTGACTGTCTCAAAGAAGTCCACCAAGTTTAACAGGCATGATCTCCCCTTGACAAATCCAAAGTGGGTAGGATCTACTGATTGGAGATAACCTATATCTTTGTTGATAAGGTCTGTGATGATTCTCTCCATGGCCTTGCAGATAAGGCTAGTCAGGCTAATAGGTCTGTAGCTCACTGGGTCAGTAGAAATACCACTTTTGTGCAGGGGGATAACAGTGGCTGTTTTCCATTCAGCTGGGACGAAGCTGGTGCTTAGACTATGACTGAAAGCAGTACCCAATAGTGATGTTAATTCTTGTTTGGGCCCATGTAGATCACAACCTGGTATGTTATCAGGTCCCATTGATGCTGTGGTTTTGGCCATAGAGAGGATGTTTACAACCTGCTGTTTAGAGATACAAAGTAGGGAACATGTGGTAGGGATGCCATGAGGTACATAGTGGTGGGAACAGGGGAGTGGTTTTCACTAAACCCAGTGGCGGCTGGTGACTTCAAATCAAAGGGGGGGCTGCAGGAGACAGCTGAATGGGTGGGGTCAATGAGAATGGGTGTGGTCAACTAAAAGGGGGAGCGGCTATGCTCAAAACCACAAAAATTGTAACTTTAATTAAATATGCTGCCCTGGGTGCCAAACCATCATTATGAGAGTCCAATCAAGACAAAATGAAGTGTAGAAGAAGAAAATACATATATCAATGCATTGGCTGCATGACAGCTTACTTATTATCTAGATGGAAACAAAAAGGTTGTGAGGCATGAAAAAATAAATTACTTTTTAAATACATTACTGGAATGCCAGTCAAAATCAAGTATAAGAAAAACAAGCAGCACTCAACTCAAACCACTTCTCCTTGCACTGCAGTTCTAATTATAATTTATATTCAGCTTTATTAAAATACCAAGTAACATGCTGAAAGTAGCAATCTCTGTGATACCCCCACTTGTTAAAATGTTTCTTATCCAAAAAGGTCCTGCTGCCTGACAACAACTATCTACTTGTTTCATGGGGAAAACATGATCAAAGTAAAAAATGAAAAGCAAACAAGAAACAAGCTCAACATACATTGCTTAAAGGATTACTGCACAGGTTATGGACCACACACAATAGATTGACATTCTGTTTAATCTGCAGGTGTAGCCTGCAAAGATGACTGCAAGTCTCCAACAAATGTAATGAGCTTCTTAAAATAATGTAATCCTGTCCTTTATTACAAATACTGTCATATGCCTTTCAATACCCAAGGCTTATATGTTATCTAGTTATGTAAATATTCTCTGCATGGCAACAACAGAAAGGCTTCCAATGTTGGCAGTTCTTTAACCATATGCTTATTAAAGCTTACTTGCATCTTACAATCTCAGACAAGCTTACCAGATGGTCATTAAAGCACTGCTACTTAAACACAGAGCAACAGGCACTTTCTGAATAATAATAAGCATAAATCAACAGTATAAAAATATGACAGAAATCAGAACATTCTGCAAAATCAAGGACAGATGAAAAGCCACTGTAGTACTTGTGTCTTCCTTGGATGGGGATATACTCTGCACATTTACACTGCATAACTGTTCCTTGCCTTGCGTGGACACATCCAGAGTCACTACATGGGGGAGTGGGGTGCAACAAGTAGTTCACAATTTGAAATGTCTCTGGCTGACTGTGATGGCTCTGACACATTGGTCATATCTCTCAACCTCAGAGCAGGAAATCTTGTCAAAGCCATACATGTAAGTGGGACAAAGGCCCAAAAATAAGGACAATTTTTAAATACCGCTCTTATAAACCTAGAAAGATAGTAGAATAGTAGGTCTTGCATTAGTATGAATTTTCTGAAGGGTATGAAATCTGAAACTGAAATGTCATGCAAAAATATAAAATAGCCACACAATACAGCTGAGAACCTGTCAAAGAAGGGACACTTTTTTAATATTAGTACTGCTAACTTGAGCGGCTGCCAAAATAAAATAATCTACATGCATTTCTGAAATAAAAGTAATCTGTAATTCTGATTATTACAATAATTTATTAATTGTAAACCCTCCGTGTTTTCTTCCAAAATTGCCATTTTGTGGCAGGATTATTAGAGGAAGAGCAACATTTTGAGCCAAAATCAGGGACAGTTGAGAGGTTTGGATATGCCTAATTCTATAAAGCAATTTATTTGCATGTACCTCTCAATCTGTTAATGCAGGAAATCTGGACAAGGCCACATATATTAGGGGAACATATAAAAAGTACTAAAAATTGCTCTTGTATAAAGCATTGCTACTTAAACAGAGCAACAGACACTTTCTACTCAACACTCAGCTGTATCTCTAAACTTTGCAGCACAAGAAATCTGAAAAAGCCAAATTTTATTGGGAGGGAGACAAAAGCCCAAAAACCAGGGACACATTTTAAATATTGCTTGTACAATGTTGGAAAGTTGCTAGAATAAAATGCTGTTCTATCACCATACATCTCACTGTCAAGTATTGAATGCAGGACCCTCTGCAGAATATTCAGAGCAACATACCACTATGCCATATCAGCTGTTTTATGGAAGAGAGAAAGACTGAAACTTAAATGGCTACCATTTATTGAATTCAGTTCTCACCATAGCTGTCAACCTTTTAGTACAAAACACCTGAACAAAGCCAATAATGGGGGATTACAGCCATTTCACACTGAGCTAATCGGAGGAAGGGCTCTGAGCCAAGTAATCTGTGATGCATAACATTAAGTATCCTGTTTTTTTGCTTATTTTTACGAGTTATTTATAGCACTTTTATTATCTGCATATACTTTTCTAGCCAGTTTCACTGTGTGTGAGGTATTAACTAGAAATTTTCTACAATTGTTAAGCATCTTGTTGGGTTTGTTTGTTCTGATTTCCTACTAAGGAATGTATCATATAACTTGTTTGCAGTTAAAAGCACTCTCTAGAGTATCCTTGATCCTTTATCTGTTTAAACATTTCTGCAGTTTTTTTCTACCTAAGTAGTATGGGTAGTGTAGCACTGTCCATATTTATGCTTGTGTTTTGGGCCTAGTTGTTTGTTAGTAGAGGCTGTGTGTCTGAGCACATGTTCCAGGCCATCGTAGTGTAGCCAAAGCCAGTATAGCATTTCAGTGAGAGTGAATTGTTTATGGTCATTGGCTGATTAGGGTTGCCTGGACTAGAGCTTGGAGTAAGCACCTCATTGTTTTTTTCAAGCTTTTTTTTAAACTTGTTTCAGGTTTCAACTTTGTTACTTAAGAAGTTAACTTGTGAGTGTTTCTGCCATTTCACACTGAGCTAATCGGAGAAAGGGCTCTGAGCCAACTACTCTGTGATACATAACATTAAGTATCCTGTTTTTTGCTTATTTTTACGAGTTATTTATAGCACTTTTATTGTCTGCATATACTTTTCTAGCTAGTTTCACTGTGTGTGAGGTATTAACTAGAAATTTTCCACAATTGTTAAATATCTGGATCTGGTTGGGTTTGTTTGTTCTGATTTTTGTTTCCCAACCTCCCTCCCTATTGGTCTCCTGTTTTTATACTTGATGGCTTTGCAGTTGCCTGTCCCTACTGTAAATTTGATCTGGAACACTCCTCCCAGTCTAGCGTCTACCTCATTCTACCTAGTCCAGAGAGAACATTTGAGAAGGCCTACCCAGTTAGATTCTTCTCCTCCTTTCCCCTTTCCACAAAAAAATGTCAAAGCTTGTTTCCTGCCTTTCCTGTAAGTTGTCTAGTCTAGATATAGATTTGCTGTACCCAGGACTGTTTGTAAGCTTTGAGCCCCCAAGCCTTTCTGTGTTGGAGGGAAGCCTTCTAACTTAATTTTGTTTCTTAGAACTAGCCAGTTTTCTAGTTACAGCACTCAAATCTGTTTCCTTGAGCTCAGCACTTGTTCAGAACTCATTGTAAGCACTACATAAGCTACAAATTAATACAGCACTCAACTTTCCTCACTTGTCTAGAGGAAAACAGTTTTTAGTACTTAATAAATAAGCACCTATCCAGGCATGTCTAAAGGTCAACTCCCGTTGTTTTCTCCTGTCTATCTGATGAATCTGGGCAACTTGGGGCAATGCAGCAATTGTCTCATGTACACAGACAACCCTCTCCTCCTACCACCCAACACTACAACCTGTGAGAGATGCACTTATATAGCCAAACTGGAAGCAAAGCTCTCTTCACCGAAGACTGGACTGTCAAGAGGAGAAGGTAAACACTTGTACCATATCACACTCATCACATAGTCCCTCAAAACCTACACCACCAAAACACACACATAGCAACACAAAAGACACACCTACATTTGCGGAGGCTCTCAATAAAAATCTACCCAAGTAACAGGGACCTCCAAAGCAGAAACACAAGCAACCTCCACCCCCCCCCACAACAACCCAAATGACACATAGCCCACAAACTCAGTGTGCCACTCTACCACAGCCCATAAGGCATAACAACGTACCCAACACTCTAGTCATAGGTGGCTCTGTATTCAGGCACACTGATGTTCCACTCACCAGGCTAAACAAGGAGAAAGTTATTGTCAGCTGCCTGTCAGGTGCTAGGATCAGCCACATAATGCGTGCACTCAGGTCACTCCACAACAAGTACAGATATGACTCTGTCATTCTCCATGTTGGTGTGAATGACCTGAGATGTACCTCCCTGGACTACATGAAAAGAGACATGAAGGAGCTGTCCGATCTTGTAGCCCAGGCAGGTATGACTCTAGCCCTGAGTAGCATCCTGCCATCACCCAGAATGATACCACAATACAAGGACAAAATGATTGACTTCAACAATTGGCTAAGCTTCTGGTGACATTCTAAGGGGATCCAGTATCTGTCTGCCTGGGATAACATGATCGACAAACCACTATGCTTTGCCAGAGATGGCCTGCACCTGTCGCCCTTGGGATTCTGGATACTATAGTGCCTTTTTTAGTCAAGGTTCAAAGAACAAATTCACCACCATAACACGTACAAGCAAGCAAAATCTGAGGGTAATGCTACTTAATGCTAGAAGTCTAAACCTCAAAATGCATTCACTCGAGGCACTCCTTAAAATGGAGAACATCAACATCTGTGCAGTGACAGAGACCTGGTTCAAGACTCCAGAGAGCATCCCTGCATTACCAGGCTATAATTCATACCACACCTTTTGGCCACCTAACCTGGACCGAAACACTAAAGGTGGAGGCGTGTCCATATTCATTAAGGATATCCACATCTCCAGGCTAGTTGCTCAGCATAATGCATCTGAGATTATCCAAGTGCAACTAACTCTGGGCAAGACCGCAATCCAAATTGTAGCTTGCTACAGATCCCTCACCATGCCCCAGGATTTCCACTCCTCATTTCATGATACACTGGAAAATAGTAGGGTACAACATAACACCCTAATAATGGGCGATTTCAACTACACCACCATTAATTGGAAAAACTACTCATGTACCAACTCTTGTGCTCAACGTTTTCTGGAATTCATAAATTCCAGTGCCTTGGATCAACTTATCCACACCCCCACCAGGGGCAGCAATATCCTAGATCTGGTCATTACCAACATGGGCAACCGCTGTTCCACACCAGAGGTCAATTTCTCATTGGTCAGATCCGACCACAAGCTAATCACCCTAGACATCTACATCCCACCCCCACCCCTCATTAGGGAAACCACCGTAAAAAATTTCTCCAAAGCCAACATCACGCTTCTTAAGACAGAAGTGGCAAACTTCACAACACCCATGCTGACGGACAATAGAGGTACGACTGCTGAATCCTATACAAATGCACTTTATAAGCACACAAGTGCATGGATTGTGCAATATCTAACAGAACCAAGATGCTATCCTCTAAAAAAAGGAAGCCAGTCTGGTGGTCCCCTGCCATAAACAAACTCTACAACAGAAGAAAGAAACTGTTGCAAAATAGAGTAAAGTCCCATGATTGGAGGAACTCCGTGGTCAGCCTCAGTAAGAAGCTGAGATCCCTCATAAAATCCTCCAAAGCTAGTTACGAAAACAAAATCACCACTGAATCTAAAGACAACCACAAAGCATTCTATAGCTATATCAAGAATCTCATTGGCAACACTCAGATCTACTGTGAGTTACAGCACAATGGCACTAAATATACAGAACCAACTGATATTGCCAATGTCCTGGCAGATAGGTTGAGTGCTAACTTTACCCCTCTCTCACCCCCTAAAGGGCCCATCTCTATACCGGAAGAATGCAAAGTTCCTGTAATCACGGCTGCACAGGTAAAAAACACACTCTCCAAAGCCAAGAATACAGCATCCATTGGACCTGACAACATTACAGGCTGCATTCTATATGAACTACAGAATGAACTGGCACCCCACCTAAGTACCATGTTCAATCATAGCCTCACCTCAGGCTTTGTGCCCACTGAATGGCACAAAGCAATGATTATCCCACTCCACAAAGGGGGAGCCACCACGGACCCTGGGAACTACTGCCCCATTAGCCTGATGAGCCTGGTCTGCAAGGCTATGGAATGTATCATCATGGAACTTATAAAGAATGACATTGGTAATCTCCAAACTCTGGACTTTACCCATTTCAGGTTTGTAAAAGGCAGATCATGTCTTCTAAACCTGATAGACTTCTTTGAAGCGGTCACCAAAGCCATAAATGAGGGTAAGGTGGTCCATACAATCTATCTAGATCTTGCTAAGGCTTTCAACATCATCCCCCACTCTGGAATTATAGATAAACTCACTAAACTCGGTATAAATCCCTATGTGACAAGATGGGTTGCCAACTAGCTCACTGACAGAACCCACACTGTGAAAGTAACAGACTCTAAATCCAACTTCAGACCAGTGACAAGTGGAGTACCACAGGGTTTAGTCCTATGTCCTCTCTTGTTTGGTATCTACTTCTCTGAAGTACAGGCTAACACAGAAGGTCTTTGGCTAACAATGTTCGCAGATGACTGCAAACTAGGAGCCATAATCGAAACTCCTAATGATGTGGACATCCTACAAAAGGTCCTCACTGAGACAGATGCCTGGTGTCAAAGCCATGGCCTCAAGCTCAGTGCCAAAAAGTGCATTGTCATCTATTTTGGTAAAAACTCTGTACCCATGAACTACCACATAGGCAGTAGTCTACTTAACACCAAAAGTGTGATAAGAGACCTTGGGACACAGGTGGACAGTAATCCCTCCTTTGATAATCACATTGCCACAGTAGTCAGGAAATCCTTCTACATGGCACACCTCATCACAAAAGGTTTCTCATCCAGGAAAAAAAGAGGTAATTGTTCCCTTCTACTCATCACTCATTAGACCCATTATAGAGTACAATGCCCCTTTTGGTATGTACCTCACAAGATATCTGCAGCAGCTGGAAAGGCCACAGAAGTACCTCACAAAGAGGATTACCGGCCTCAAACAGATGAACTATGCAGACCATCTCAAAAAACTCCAGCATTACTCTTTTGCATATCACCTACTCAGAGGCGATCTCTGCTAACATACAAAGCTATGTCAAACCCAGAGCTGTTGGACATGCTCCACTTAAAGAAATCCCAATCCCTCCAAGCTACATGCTCTAGAGACAAAAACATTGTCACAAAAATAAATAGAACATGCTGGAGGGATAGATTCCTGTCCCAGAGACTTCCCATACTCTGGAACAAACTACCTATCTATATCAAACAAAGCTCCTCATCAGCACTCTTCAAGAAAAACTTTGATGATTGAATGGGAGATAGGAAATTCATGCTGAGGATCACTTCTCTGGCTCTGCTTGACAGGGGCACAGGAAAATAATTTTCTTGGGTGGCAAAAGCCAGGGTACTATTTGGCTAGGCTTATATAGGCTCTAGGGCCAATAGCCTAGTACCTACCTATGAACCAAACATATTCAGTGAATTCAGTTCTCACCATAGCTCTCAACCTCTTAGCAAAAACACCTGGACAAAGCCAGTAATGGGGGAATACAGCCCCCAAACATATTCAGTGAATTCAGTTCTTACCATAGCTCTCAACCTTAGCACAAAAAACCTGGACGAAGCCAATAATGGGGGAATACAGTCCCAAAAATAGGGACAAATTTCAAATATCCATCTTATAAACTTAGAAAAGGCCCAGGGGAAAAACACTCCAGACACGCATCTTTGTAAAGACGGGAGGGCACCAGAGCAAACATAGGAAGGACATGCAGACTCCACACAGAAGGCACCCCAGCCAAGAATCAACCCAGAGAACCTATAGCTGTTAGGCAACAATACTACCACTGCACCACTGCACTACTGACTTTGTAAAGATGCAAAAATACAGAAACCACAGATTTAATGAGGAACATAGAACAAATATGAGGGAAAAGTCTGCAATTTTTTTTTACAAATGTTGGTGGGTAGGGAATTCAGGCTGTTACACACACACACACACACACACACACACACACACACACACACACACACACACACACGCACACACACACACACACACACACTCACACTCACACTTTTAGAAAAGTCTGTTGTATTCCTTACCTCAAACTCCATAAAACACATCCAAACTGATCCATCCAAAACCTGTAGAACGCATCCTAGCACGTCCTTCCATCTAGTCCCCATAAAATGGGTCCTTTCATCTAGCCCATCCATCCAAAGCCCGCAATGCAAGAAGTTTTTACTGCAAAAGCAGAGCAAGCTGGGTGCTACCCAGCCTGCGGACATTGTAGTCCGATCCTCCTTCAAGTCTATGCAGTTGTAACTGCATAGACTTCTAGGATAGTGCTGCTGAATGATCTCTTCCTAATCTGGACTGCTGGTGAGACAGTCTGGATTCTGTGTGCATGCTCCAGACTGGTTCACCAGCAGTCTGGAAATGCCGCGAGTGCACATGCACTATGTTCCGTGACTCATTTTATTTTTGTATTTTCTTTTTATTTTATTTTATATTTTCTTTTTCTTTTTTGTTTACAGCTGGGGGGGCTGCAGTTCTGTAGCCCAGTAGCACAAGCCTCCCCTGACCAAGCCTCTCAGCTAACAGGTTAGCTATGTCCACCAGTTCAGTATATGTGTTACCATTAACTACCAGTTCAGCACAAATCTACACCTTACCTTTTAGGTTACAGATATAACTAAGGAAGGCTTTATGGTTGTCCTTTGTTGAGGAAGCTAACTTGGATTTGAAGTTTGCCTTGGAGGACTTCACAAGAAATCTTATTTGCTTATTTAAGGCGAAGAAGGAGTGTCTCTAGTTTAAAGCTGCTCCTTCTTACTCTTAGGCAGCAGTTTCTTCCTTTTATTGTAAAGCCTGTTAATGGCAGTTGTCCAGCAGGCAGGTTTGCTCTTCCATAAAGAGCTTGTTTTGGTTCTAACAGGTACTGCCGAGTCAATGCAGTTATACAGGTGCTTGTATAGGGCAATGGTGTAGAACTTTGCATAGTTACTGGTTCTGTCTGAGGGGGGAGGTGCATTGAAGCTATCTATACCATCCTATAAGACGTTATAATCTGCTTTGGAGAAGATTTTTAGTCTAGTTGTTGCATGGGGGGGGGGGGGTAGGTCAGGTATGACAGTTACTTCAAATGAGACTGATCTGTGGCCAGATCTCATCAGGGATGAACTCATAGTGGGGGTGCTACATTGGTCTCCCATATTTGTAAGCACCAGCTCCAGGATGTTGGCACCCCTAGTGGGGGTCTCAACCAGCTGGTCCAGGGTATTGGAGTTGATAAAGTCAAGGAACATTTGGGCAGGTGAGTTTGAGCATTAGTAATTCACACAGTCATTGCTAGGGTAGTTAAAGTCACCCAAAGCCAAGTTGTTCAGATGTATCTTGACAGACACAAGTTGATCCAAATAGGCAAAGTGGGTGTCCTGATTCATGCAGGGAGGTTTTGTAGCTGGCAATGACTTGAATAGGTGTCCTACCAACAGTTAATTGCACCTGAAGTATTTCTAGGGCATTATACTGTTTAACCAATCAGGAGGTGTATTTATCTTTGATGAATGTTGATGCACCGCCTCCTTTACTTTTCTTGCCTTCGGTTTGTGGTCTGAATGTGTGGAAGGAGGTGTAACCAGGTATGGCTGGGACACTCTCCACAGCCTTGAAGCAGGTCTCTGTGACTGCATAAATGTCTCTGTGTCCTCCAGGGAGAGGACTGCTTCCAGTGAGTGCAGTTTCAAGTTAAGACTCCTAGTGTTTAGCAACATGACCTTGAAGTTACTTTTGGTTGATATTTTTACACCTGGAGTTTTGTCCTTGTGACACTGCCTAAAAAAAGGCACTATGGGGTGGTAAGAGCCTTAGCCAGTAGCCAAAATTCCAGGGGTGACAGATGAAGACCATCTCTGGCAAAGCATCAAGGTCTGTCGATCATTTCATCCCAGGCTGACAGATACTGGATTCCCTTAGAATGACACCAAAAACTAAGCCAATTATTGACATCAATCATTTTCTATTTGTATTGAGACATCATCCTAGGTGAAGGTAAAATGCTGCTTAAGACTAGGGACGTACCTGCCCGAGACACATAGTCGAAGAGCTCAGTCATGCCTTTCTTCATATAGTCCAGAGAAGTACGACTCAAGTCAACATGGACTATGACAGATGTATTAACATCTTTACATGAAAATTTAGCTCTAAGAGCTACTTACATGCGTACTACAGACAGATACCAATCTGGTAAACAACAGGAAAAATGATACTCCACATTAACCTGCAAGCTATCCTAAAAACTATAGACCAATAACTTGCCTTCCAATGATTTATAAACTATATACTGGAATTGATGCAAATAGAATTTATAGTCATTCAGCAGAAAACTCAATCATGGCCATTGAACAAAAAAGGTACTAAAAGAAATTCATATGGAATAAAGGATCATCTGTTGTTAAATAAACTTATAATGTAGAATTGTAATAAAGGGAAGACTCTAAGTATGGCATGGATAGATTACAAAAAAGCATTTGACAGCATCCCACATTCATGAATAAAGGAGTGGTTACAGCTGTATAAGATGCACCTCTACACTGATCAGTTGCATTAGAGTAACCATGAAACTGGCAAACCACTTTGCAGCTAAGCCATGCTAAAGGGCAAATTATTATCTCAGGGATAAAAATTCAAAGGGGGATATTCCTGGGTGATTCTTTGTCACCACTGCTCTTTTGTCTTGCCCTTAACCCTTAGACAGTCTACTTAACAGATTAGGTCATGGTACCTAGAAAACAACAAAGTGTATAGACTTCTCATATTCTTTTTGTGGATGATTTAAAACTATGCAGTTCATCAGATAAGGAGCTGACAGCAGTTTCTCAGATGATATAACAATGACATTTCATCTTGATAAATGTGCAAAAGCAACATTTAAAGCAGGAGAGCTGCAGCACCAAGAAAATATCAGTCTGGGACAGGAATGTAATTTAAAGACACTTAGCAGGAGGGAGTATATAAATATTTGGGAAGGGTACTTTGAGGGGTTGATGAATGAAGAGAATGAGAAGGAGAGAAGGTTGGATGATGTAGGGATAGTAAATCATGACGTACAATGGATTAGCAAGGAGGAAGTAAGGATAGCTATGAAGAGAATGAAAAATGGAAAGGCTGTTGGCCCAGATGATGTACCTGTGGAAGCATGGAGGTGTTTAGGTGAAATGGCAGTGGAGTTTTTAAACCAGATTGTTTAATGAAATCTTGGAAAGTGAGAGGATGCCTGAGGAATGGAGAAAAAGTGTTTTGGTACCGATTTTTAAGAATAAGGGTGATGTGCAGAGCTGTAGTAACTACAGAGGGATAAAATTGATCAGTCACAGCATGAAGTTATGGGAAAGAGTAGTGGAAGCAAGGTTAAGAAGGGATGTGATGATTAGTGATCAGCAGTATGGTTTCATGCCAGGAAAGAGCACTACAGATGTGATCTTTGCTCTGAGAGTGTTGATGGAGAAGTGCAGAGAATGTCGGAAGGAGTTGCATTGTATTTTTGTAGACTTAGAGAAAGCATATGACAGGGTGCCGAGAGAGGAGTTGTGGTATTGTATGAGGAAGTCAGGAGTGTCAGAAAAGTATGTAAGAGTGGTACAGGATATGTACGAGGGTAGTGTGACAGCGATGAGGTCTGCAGTGGGAGTGACGGATGCGTTTAAGGTGGAGGTGGGGTTACATCAAGGATCAGCTCAGAGTCCTTTCTTATTTGCAATGGTGATGGACAGGTTGACAGACGAGATCAGACAGAAGTCCCTGTGGACTATGATGTTTGCAGATGACATTGTGATCTGTAGTGAGAGTAGGGAACAGTTGGAGGAGACCCTAGAGAGATGGAGATATGCTCTAGAGAGAAGAGGAATGAAGGTCAGCAGGACTAAGACAGAATATATGTGTGTGAATGAAAGGGAGGATAGAGGAATGGTGAGGATGCAGGGAGTAGAAGTGGCAAAGGTGGATGAGTTTAAATACTTGGGGTCAATAGTTCAGAGTAACTGAGAGTGTGGAAGAGAGGTGAAGAAGAGAGTACAGGAAGGATGGAGTGGGTGGAGAAGAGTGTCAGGAGGGATTTGTGACAGACGAGTACCTGTAAGAGTGAAAGGGAAGGTCTACAAGAGGGTAGTGAGACCAGCTATGTTATATGGGTTGAAGACAGTGGCATTGACAAAAAGGCAGGAGTTTGAGCTGGATGTGGCTGAATTAAAGATGTTAAGATTTGCACTGGGTGTGACGAGGGTGGACAGGATTAGGAATAAGTATATTAGAGGGTCAGCCCAGTTTGGAAGGTTTGGAGACAAAGCCAGAGACGCATGATTACATTGGTTTGGACATGTGCTGAGGAGGGATGCTGAGTATATTGGGAAAAAGATGCTAAGGATGAAGCTACCAGGTAACAGGAAAAGAGGAAGGCCTAAGATAAGGTTTATGGATGTGGTGAGAGAGGACATGTAGGTGGTTGGTGTGACAGAGCAAGATGCAGAGGACAGGAAGAAGTGGATACAGGCGATCTGCTGTGGCAACCCCTAATGGGAACAGCTGAAAGAAGATGATGATGATGAAAGAGACAATAAAACATGAACAAATGTGAACAAAACTAAGGAATATTTTCAGATGACTAAAATTAATACTAAAAACGGCCCTGATAGTCCAAGCTATAAATCATATTTGCTTTTCATGTTCTAACTTACAGTTTTGGGTTGATTAACTGGCCTCAAAAGGCATTGGATCAGATGGACAGGAAAACAAGAAAAATGCTTCATGCTTATCAAATGATATATAAAAATCACTGTATACCAAGATTATATATTCCTTGTTCTGAAGGGGATATGGGCCTCCTCAAAATTGATTACATGTATAGATTTACAATTGTAGGACTGCATAATATCTGCTGACCTCACTAGATCAAAACATAGTGAAATTTCTGTGCAAACATTACAATATTGAAGTAGCTGAGAAGCACTGGAAACATGAACTGCAAAGCATTATAGAGAATGATGACGTTTATATCACATGGGATCACCCGCTACCAACGATTCAAAAAATAGATGTGAGAAAGTCAAATACAGTAGTCCATGAAAAGAAGAGAAAAGTAGCAATAATCATTGAAAATTGCCACACCCAGTGATTACAATGTCTTATGTAAGGGGAGGCACAAAGTCATAAAATACCCGGATTTGCAGGCACAAATGAGGGCAATGTGAAAGAAGGATACACAGACAGTCTGAATACTAATGGGAGCAATGGGTCTCATAAAATGATTTTAGTCATTTTTAGATCACTGATATGTAACGATATGTAACGCTATATGAACTGCAGAAGGAATCAGTTCTGGGCACTTTGCAGATGCTGCAAAGAGTACTTTTAGCTAACAGCAAAGTTTGAAACAATACTAATTTCATGAACTTTAATCAAACTTTGACTTAGGAATGGTGTCCATTTCCATCATGGTATAAGAAACCCAAAAGACTCACAACAAACAAAACGGTGTACAAGGCAGGCAACCAAAACTCATAAATAGAAAAACACCTTCCTGCCAGTCAGACCAATGGTGCAGGGGGACTTGCAAAAAAGAATTTTAAAGAAAAAGAGGGATGTTCAAGGTTCACTGTTCTGGATTTTCATTTTGTTTTTTGTTTGTCAGCACTTGACATTAGAGTAAACATTTTTTTTGAGAAACAAATCTTGAAACATTCCCTCAGCTATATCAGATACTGCTGACCATGCCCATTTCTTTTTCCTTCTTGGAACTTATTTAAAAGCTTTAGAAATTCAGTGTAATTTTTCACAGGCATGTTTTGTTTTCATACATATTTAGTACATATTTGGCATGCTTTACCTTGAAAATTACTGTTTTTCTTATTTTCTTGCAGTGTATGCTACCATGTTTTTTAGTATAACTATTTTCCACACTTCTGTGATTCAATATATTTATAGTTAGACTTGTGGACATGATTTTGGATGTTATATTGATAAACATTTTTTAACTTTTTGCAGAATTTCCTTTATTTCAAATCATAAATGATAATGGACAACAGTCTTAAAACATAAATATATCCTTAAAGCATGAACATTTGTTTATTTTGGTTTACTGAGAATTAAGAGTCATATGACATATTAAATGATCAGTTGAGCTTTTTGTTTCCTGTGGAGTGTAATTCCAGTAGACAGGTACTGTTTTAGAAAAGGTTCTTTCTCCAACAACTAGCTTGAAGGGAGGTCATACTAAATGTAGTTCATCAGTGTTCCAAACAAAACATATGTGGTGCTTCTGAAAGAGTACTGTTTTTAATGGTTGGCAAAAAGAATCATTACGCAGTTTGTAAGTGAGCATGTTCAGGAGTAAGGTAGCTCTACCTTGCACAGGGAGCCAGTTGCAGTTAGATATAGTGTGACACTGATGCTCCTAGAAGCTAGTCAGGTAGATGAATCTTAGGATCTTATTCTCTGGGGTCTGCAGTATGTGAGTATCGTGTGTGGAGTTAAGGAAAATAACTGGGAGTGCATACTCCAATCTGGATATAAAATATCAACTGCTATGGCTTTCCTAGCCCCCATTATTAGTAAGCTGGAGACTTCATATGAGGCTTTAAGCTGTAAAGGGACGTTATATATTGTTTCAGTGTTTTGAGTGTTAAGTGTGGTCATGGATAAACCCAAGATACTTTTGGGTTAATATGACATGAAGGGCTATTCCATGGGGTCAGTGATGACTAAGTGAGTGCTACTAAGACATTATCATGGTTTTAGAGGTGGTTTTCAGAAGCCTATTACATGCAATCAATTCCAGTGGATAAAGAGGCCAATGCTATAACTCCTTGGTGAAGGTATTGGTATTCTTACAAGATGTAACACAGACAATACTGTCAGCATAAAGAAAACATTTTATTTGAGGGAGATCCCAAGGTCTGCCTTTTATGACAAGTGAGAAAAGCAATGGTCCTAAGACAGACCTTTGAGGAATAACTGAGGAAGTCTCCACAGTTGAGAACCATGTCCCTGCACCCATATCTCCGAATGTTCTTCCAGCAAGACAACTTTTAACCAAAATGTGACTTCTAAAGAGAAACCTGCAGCACATAATTTACCAAGGAGTAATGTGTCATCAACTGATTTGAAGGCTTGCTTCATATTTGGAAAGTTAGAGAACCTGATCTATATTATTGCAAATTAGGTTGGTAAACACATGTAGAGCAGTTTGGGTACTGTATTTTGATTGTGAGCCACAAAAGTACTTTGTGAGAATATCATATTTAGAGATATATTCCAAGATCTGGTGATAAATTAGTTTCTCAAAGAATTTTGTAGAAGGACAAATATTAGCCACAGGGTAATAGTTGCTGAGACTGGAGATTATATCATGGGCAATAAGGTTATTAGGGAATGTTTTAAAGCTTTGTGAGATACTGCCAGGTGATAGAAAGATATTGTACGTGAAGGTTACAGGACGGCTAGGTGCTGGACTTGTAATCCTTAGTATTTTTGGATGCATTGTGCGGAGATTTGGGCTGTCCAGATTATCAAGTAAGTCCTTACCATGGCTCTTAAAAATTTTGAAGTAAAAAGCTGAGTATTCCTAATATTTTTGCAAGGGGGTTGAAGGAGTAGGTGGATAGATATTATGGAAAGTTGTGTATTTGAC
Organism: Protopterus annectens; assembly: GCF_019279795.1. Taxonomy (NCBI): domain Eukaryota; kingdom Metazoa; phylum Chordata; order Ceratodontiformes; family Protopteridae; genus Protopterus; species Protopterus annectens. The sequence goes on along the minus strand of NC_056726.1, from coordinate 667,953,426 downwards.
ACCTGGAGGGCTGGCTGCATTGTCTTTAATATTTTCCATAATTTCATAGGTCAGTGTTTCCCTTCAGTAGGATGTTTTGGGAACAATTTATTAGGCTGTTTTAGTTTTTATTTATTAATTTTGTGACAGAAGATCCCTAAAATAAGTGACTATGTATGTTGATACTAAGTGTGGCCTCTTTACATAATGTAATGTATTTATCATGTTTGCTGTTATTATTAAGGTCAGCTTTTCAGGTTTTCTATGCAGCATCCTACATTGTGGTCTGCTGCATTAATTCAGGTAAAAACCATGACTCAAATTGGGCTTTAAAAATGCTTTTTTCTGAGTAGAAGAAGCCTGTTTTGAATAGGAGTTATAAGAATGAGAAAGGCGGACAAGCGGATATTACATAACTATAGCTGAATAAAGTACTGCAGTTAACATGATTTAACGCAGTTGTCAGGATATTTCTGGCTGAGTCTGGAATGAGCCTGGTGACCTTTGTAAAGGGAAGGAGTTTGTTAAAAGGATGGCAATCATTAGATATGTCTGGTAGAACTTGGGATTGAACATTATCATGGGTGCTCATCTGAAGTAGATCTAAAGGAATAGCCTTCTTACCTCCTGGAAAAGGCCTTGTATCTAGATTAAAAAGCTTGGTAAGACTAAAGGAAGCAGAAAGTCTTGTCAGTTATTTTTGTAGGTGGGGATACCAATTTATATTTAGATTACCTATGATCATTTTTTTTAGACTTAGCATTCCATTCCACTCATGGATTGTATAGATGAGCTTGATAAAGGGAAGAGATGTAGATAACAGCCATGCATACCTTGGTATGAGATCCAATTTATTCCAGTGTTAAAACCCAGTTAGCATCTTTGTCACAGCTTGAGTTGGTTGTGGTTATGAGGGTAGGGGTAAGGTTTGCAGAGCTGCCAACAAACAATGCAATACTACCTTATTGTCTAGATCCAATCCTGCTGCAGCAAAGATATGGAGTATTTTTGCAGAATGGAAGAAGGAACTGAACAGTCTGGCTTGAGTCATGTTTTCAGTTTAAGGCCATGTAATATAAAGCAGAAAGTAGTGGAATGTGACCTTGGTGGTGAGTTAGTAATAGTGTTTAGGATAAATGGTGGACATGAGTGGAATTTGTATGTTAATATAAGAACCGATCTACTAATGTATAAGATAATAATGACAAAGTCTGAATATTAAAAGAGAAGAAAAGGAAGTGTGGGCATGAGGAAGTGCTAGTAACTCTGAGTAGGAAGTGAGGGACTAGTAAAGAATTGGAATAATGCTAGGGATGGTGTTGCAATGCAATATGGGATGGATATGATTTAGTGAACTTAAGTGAAAGTAGTATAATACTGGAATAATAATAACAACCATGGATATGGCCGAGTACAAGATTTTATTATAAGAAATACAGGGTATTATAAGGTTGACAAAGGAGGAGAAGAGAGAGGGGGAGTGAAAATATGGTTTAAGAAAAAATAATTAGTTAAACAGTTTTAACTGCTTGATAAGTTTATATAATTTAACTGACTGATTTTGCAAAAAGAAGTTACTTGATAGTGCAGGAGTTAAAAGCTGAGAAGCTTTGCTAGCTGGATTGTTGGAAGTGGGTTGGCTTAGGAGATGATAAAGGAAATAGTGTAGGTCACTGGTGGGATGGTAGGTAGGGTAGGGGAGTGAAGTACAGTTAAGTAAAGTTAGACTGTGGAGCAGGTAAGCCAGAAATATTTGGGTTCTCCAGAACCATTCTGAAAGCTCACTGAAAACAAATTTGCTTAAATGGGAATAAGATCAAAACAATGGTTGCTCATCAAGAGCTTCTAGATCTTAAGTTCTCTGGACTCAGCTTAACTCTCAGAACTACAGAGTATGATCAGAATCAACATCCATTGAACTGCCTACAACAAACTTAGTTAGAGCTGTATTTTGCCTTGGAAAATGTTGAATTAAGCCTGGCCCACTATACTGACTCAGGTTAGCCTTAAAGGAGAATGAACCTATATCTCACACTGAGTATCTGTTTATAAGTAAAGAATAAAGGGTACAATAAAAGAGACAAGGCCAACTAGGGAATCAACCAATGTGCTAAGTTAAGTAAGCATTGCAGAAGACTTGCGTACAATATAGCATTTGTAAAGTGTAGCACAAGCAAATGTTCTTTGGTTTCCCTTCAGGTGGGGATTAAACTGAAACTGAGCCTTTCTTTAATGTCTGAATGTCTCTCAAGTGTTTTGTCATCATCATTATCATCAACATTCCCCTCTTCCCATTTTTCAAAATGGGTTGGGTCACCGAGTTAACTGTCACCTTCGTTCCCAACTCAATCCCTCTCTCATACCTTCTTTGACAGTCATGCCTGACTGTCACAGATCTTCTGTCACATAAGCTGTACATGTCTTTGCCAGATGGCCCTCATTTCCTCTCACCTTCTTCTTGTCTATTCCAAATCTTCTTCAGCAGGTTGCCTTCATCTTTCCTGTGCATGTACCTGAACCTCTGTAATATGCTCCTATTGACCTTCTCTGCAATTGGAGTTACCTGGGTTTCTCTTCTGGTATCTTCATTTGTCCATCTGTCTTACAGTGTGCATCCTAACACCCATCTCAGGCATTTCATCTCCATCACCTCTAGCTTCCACAACTGCTCTACCTTCACTGCCCATGTTTCTGTATCATATGTGTGTCGACATGCGTGAATGGGCGCTCCTTCGTTGAAGGTTGTGCATCAGGCAAGCCAGCACGTAAAAATCTACTGCCAATCATTAGCGGACCGGAGTTCCACTGTGGCGAACCCTAACTGGGAAAAGCCGAAAGACACAAACAAACAGTTAACACTGGTTGTGCCACTGTTTTGTACACCTTACTTTTCAGTTTCTTTGGCGTTCTTCTGTCATGCACACGCATAGGTGACTGCAGCCCCTCTGATTCTACCTTTGACCTTGTCATTTATACTTACCTTCTCCTCAATCACCCCTCACAGATACTTGAAGCTGTTAACCTGTTTCACTATTTTCCCTTCTATCTCAGTTGTCAGTTTCTTCTGATTCCCTTATTTGTTGCCATTACAACTGCCTTTTTTATATTCAGTTTCATCCCATATGCCCTCAGCTTTGCATTCCATTCCCTTTACACGTGCTGAAGATTTTGTTCAGAGTCTGTCTGAAATGCCACATCATCTGCGTTCACCAACTTTGCTGAGCTGTAGTCCATCGTCAGTATGAACAGCAGTGTGCTCCAAAGTGAAACCTGGTGCACCCCAATTCCCACTGGGAACCCCACTTTTTCCTGCACACCTTCTTTATTTTGATGATTTCCTGGACTTCTGCATTCCACCACCATCTTTCCTTAAAGACTTTATATCCATACTTGGCCCGGTCACTAATCTGTTCTATAGTCTTTACACATGCGGTTTTGAGGTGCTGCCATTCTTTTTCAACTGCACCTATTTCCTCTTCTTCTTGAGGTGTTACAGCCTTGATTATTTCCTTGAACTCTTGCACTTTATTTCCAGTTAACCTCCAGGTTATTAGCATAGTCTCTGTTAACTTTAGTGTCTTCTCTGACCACTGCTTATAACTGATTGTGGTAACCAGTCGTTTATGCTATGGGCTGACTCCTTCAATGGGGTTGACATTATGATCACTGATTCTACCTTTCCTTACTAGAAGGAAGTCTGCCTGAGTTGCATGCTGGTCACTTTTGTATGTCATCTTGTGACTGTCTCTCTTGCTGAACCACATGTTGGCCACATCAAGCCATTTGCCTGACAGAAGTCTAGAGTGGCCTCTATTTCTTTTTTCCTGTTTACCCACCCATGTGGACTCAGACAGTTTGGATATCCTGTTCTCTCTGTCCAGATATGTGTGTTCAGGTCCCACATTGTCAACACCAACTCTTGTTGCCCTGCTTTATCTAGTAGGTCCTGAACCTGCATCTTGAATGCACTCTTGCCTACACTATCACAACACTGCTGTGGGGTATACACTGTGATTATGAATAGTGCCATATCCTTACACTGTAGTCTGAATGATATGAGTCTGTCACTAATTCTAATTACATTTCTCAGTGTCTATTGAAGTCTCTTCCTCACCACAATTCCCACATACTTTCTAGTCTGTTCTTCCCTGAAAAGTAGACTCTGTATATCAAACCAAATGGCTTTGCTGCATTGCTCTGCTGTTTTATCTCCTGGATAAAGGAGATTCCCAGCTTCCACTTTGTCATCATGGCAACCATTTACAAGCTACATTCTGTCAGTGAACATACATTGCATGGAGCAAGTCTTAGCTCATTTTTGACACGTTGATTGCTTTTTACATCCAGCTTCCACTCAGCAGAGCTATCCCAGGTGACCCAGGCTGGACAAATTGACAGCGGCCAGCCAGTAGCTTATTGACAAAAGGCAGCTTGGTTTTATGGTGGGCAAACATTGGCCCCTCACACTGTTACAACTCTGCTATTGAGCACAAGCCAGGTACTCAACCCTAATATGGCCAATACCCTTGCCCATTTTTGGCAACATTAGTCAATGTGACCAAATCTCCTAGTGCCATTTTTTACACCATTATGTGGCTAGCTCTGCCACAGCACCCAGTCTGTGATCCATGTTCCCCTATCTATATGATACTCTCCAACACAGGTTTTGCCCAAAGTGGTTGGTTTATGCAACTCTTACCCCAGTAGACACTGTGCTGATGCCCATGCCTCCATTGTTGAGAGAAAGTTTGAGGTGGAGACATAGCAGGATTTTTTTGGAGGGGGATCCCACAGAGACACAGACAGAATATGTAAATTCCACACATGCATTTGCCAGAGGTCAGGATAGAACCTTGTATTTTGTGCATGGGAGACAAACACCTTAACCATTATGCCACCTGTAACCATTATCCAAACTGCATTTCTTATGCCAGCTGTATCCACCTATATATTTAGTCATATTTTTATTAGGACACTTTATCATCATGCATCTCAGGTGGTTATACTCTCAGAAAAGGAGATTAATTATGGAATTTGTGTTTAAAGGTAAAATGCACTACAGTGGGAATTAAAGCACAAAGAAAAATGCTGAAACTGGCAGAAGATAGCAAGGGCTGAATTTGTAAACCAGTAGGTTTGGCTTGACTATCCTGTGTGGCAAGTGGGAATAGTGTATTCTAGAGCAGTAGCTAATAGTATTCAAAAGTAATGGTGCCAACTCAGTTAGGTATAATGTCATGGATGGACCTACTGATATTACAGTGATGAATTGTGGCAGGATTAGAAGGATTGATGTGCTACTTTAGAGTTATTATAATGGAAAGGTTTGTCTTGTTATTACAGTCACAGTAGTAATAAGTCAGTAAATGGGTGCTCATCAATTTAGTTTATGGTGGTGCAGTCTTTAATCTGCACATGCTCTGACTGGAATGTGGTACTAATAACAAAGGGTTCCCATGAATTGCGCCAGTCACTTTCATTTAAAGATGACATCATCTTTATTAAGTAAAGGCACTAGATGGTACATAGTGAGACTCTGCATATGAAGAAGGAGAAAGGATAGATCTTCCTTGCTTTTGATTTAGCTTAATCCTTATAAGAGCAGGGTATTTGTGGCATCAATAGCCGTTGATCTACCTTTAGTATACTTAATTACAGTACAGTTTTACCTTGGAAAACATCATCTAGAACCAACCCCAGTAAACCGGATCTATATCACTTCGAAGAACGGCAGAAGTTCGAAAACCATATGTTCGAACTTCTAACCTCGAAGTGCAAAACCATTGAAGGCTTAGAACAGCGATTTTTTTCCAGGGAAAAAAATCCCTATTCCAAGAACCACACACACAACACAAGCACACCAAAAAAACAGCAATCCACACACATACACTTAAAATCCTACATCTAACCCTACCCTAAACTGTACATACACTACTATCTATCCACTTACCTTAACCCAAATCCTAACCCTAAGGTTCATCACTATTGCACACTCACCCGACCTGCTCCCTAACCCTAACTTTCCTATCTCGCCCTAACCCTAAAGTCTGTCACTATTGTGCACTCACCCCACCTGCGCCCTAACTCTAACTCACCTAACCTGTGCCCTAACCCTAACATCCGCACAAATCGCACACTTACCTGAACCCGACCCGTAACTTTCCACCACAGTGCTAAAAATAGCGAAGCCACAGAAACGGCCCACCAAATTCTTTCCCTGGGAAAGAATTCGGTGTTCCGCGCCTTCGCGATAATCAGTTTTCGAACTTCACAGTTCGAACAGATGGTGTTCGAAATGCTGAAGTTTCAACAAACTGATAGGAACCCAGTAAACTGACTAAGGTAAGCCTTTGATGGGCAGGAACCCATACTTGACATTGAGTAACTGTTTGTGAGCAAAGATTAAAGGGGGGATCATGAAAGAGACAAGGACTATCAGCAGCTGAGGTGTACGAACTGAACTAATGTACAAGCACTCATTGCTGGAGGTTATATACAATAGAGTACTTGTAAAGTTCAGCTCTTGCAGAAGCTGTTGTCATCCTTTCAGGGAGGGATTGAGCTGTGATTGAGCCTTCCTTTAATGTTTGAATGCATCTCAGGCTGTTATGCTATACAGCACAGCACTTTGAAAATACACAGCTTCAAAGCGGTTTTAGTTTCCTTTCAGGGAGGGAAAAAGCTGTGGTTGAAAGCCTTTCTTTAACGTTTGAAAACCTTTTAGACAGTTATGTTCTCAACTTCTTCTAGTACCTTATGGATGAGCAAAAACTGTTCTATTAAATAGCATTAGACGTTTTAACTCTTGTCCATTTTTGTTACTTTTTTCCCACAAAGAGGAAAAAATAAAAAGAAAGTAAACAATCCACTGCAATAATAAATATATAAACAAATAAATAAATAAATTGCACCTATGCAAAAATAAAATCACTAATCACCAGCTATATCACATTTAGAAAAATACAACATCGATATCTGTGCAGTAACAGAAACCTGGTTCAGGGCTCCCAAGAGCACCCCAGCACTACCAGGTTATATCTAATACCATGCTTTTCGGCCCCAAAACTTGGACCGAACCACAAAAGGAGGGGGAGTATCGATATTTATCAAAGATACCCACACCTCCAGGTTGGTGGCAAAGCACAAAGCATCAGAGACTATCCATGTGCAACTAACAGTGGGTAAAACTGCCTTCCAGTTTATAGCCTGCTACAGACCACCCTCCCCAACCCAGGAACCCCACTCGGCCTTCCTGAGAACACTGGAAAATATGACGGTCTCTCCAAACACCATTATATTGGGCGACTTCAACTACTCAAACATAGACTGGGAGCATTACTCTAGCTCCAACACCCTAGCCCAAAGGTTCCTAGAATTTATAAACTCAAATGCTATGGAACAACTTGTTACCACTCTCACAAGAGGAGAAAACATACTGGACCTGATCATCACCAACATGGGGACTCTATGCTCCAGACCAGAAGTGTATCCCTCACTGGTAAGATCAGACCATAAACTAATCTCACTGGATATTCACATCCCGACCCCACCCCCTGCCCAGAAAACTACAGTGAAAAACTTCTCTAAAGCAAATTTCACACTCCTCAAAACCAAGGTGGAATCCTTCAAAGCCCCCGGGCCTGTGGAAAATACGTCCCAGACCGCAGAATCTTTTATAAATGCATTCTATGAACACCTTCAGGAATGCATGGATCATGCGATCCCAAATAAAACCAAGACCCAATCCTCCAAAGGCAGACGTCCTGTCCGGTGGACTCCAGCCATAAACAAACTATACAATAGAAGGAGGAAGCTACTAAATGATAGAGCAAAATCCCAAAAAGGGAAGGCATCACTGATCAGTATTAGCAAAAAACTACGGGCACTCATAAAATTGTCTAAGGCCAGCTTCGAGAGAAAAATTGCACAGGACACTAAGGATAATCACAAGGCTTTCTTTAGTTATGTTAGGAACCTGGGTGGTAATTCCCAGATATGCTCAGAATTAGTCCAAAATGACAAAATACACTGAACCCACAGACATTGCCAACATCCTAGCTGACAGGTTCAGCGCAAACTTCTCCCCCCTCCCCACCAAAAGGGCAAATATCTATCCCAGCAGAGTGCTGCCCCCCTGACATCTCAGATGCTCAGGTAAGAGCCACCCTCTCCAAAGCAAAAAACACAGCATCAATGGGACCAGACAGTGTCCCGGGCTGCATCCTACATGAACTCCAAGAAGAGCTAAACCCAAACATAAAACTACTGTTCAATCTCAGCCTTACTACAGGATATGTGCCCAAAGAGTGGTGTACAGCAACAGTGGTCCCTCTCCATAAAGGTGGTGCCTCAATGGATCCTGGAAACTATTGCCCCATAAGCCTGACTAGCTTGGTCTGCAAAGCTATGGAAAGGATCATCATGGACCTCATAAATAAAGATATTGGGGACCTACAGACACTGGATCCTACCCAGTTCGGCTTTGTTAAGGGCAGATCCTGCCTCTTAAACCTGGTTGATTTCTTTGAAACAGTCACCAAGGCCATTGACGAGGGGAAGGTGGTCCACACAGCCTACCTGGACCTCGCAAAAGCCTTCGATACAATACCCCACTCGGGCATTATAGATAAGCTCACCAGTTTAAATATAAACCCCTATGTCACTAGATGGATTGCAAACTGGCTCAAGGACAGAACCCACATGGTTAGAATTGCTGGAGCCATGTCAGACTCCAAACCAGTTACAAGTGGTGTCCCACAAGGCTCAGTCCTGGGACCTCTCTTGTTCGGTATATATTTCTCGGAAGTGCAGGCCAACACGGAAGGACTGTGGCTGACCAAGTTCGCAGATGACTGCAAACTGGGCACCATAATTGACTCTCCAGCTGACACAAGCATCCTCCAAAAGGGCCTCATAGAAACAGACAACTGGTGCCAGAGCCATAGCCTCAAGCTAAATGCCAAAAAGTGTATAGTCATCCCCTTTGGCAAAAACAAAGTGCCCACAAATTACCACATAGGTGGTAATCCATTAAGTACAGAAGAAATAATTAGGGACCTGGGGACCCAAGTTGATAGCAATCTCTCATTTGACAACCACATGGCCAAAGTGGTTAGGAAAACATTTTATATAGCCCACCTAATCATGAAGGGATTCACATCTAGATCAGGGGAGGTCATCATGCCTCCTTACTCATCCCTCATCAGGCCCATAATTGAGTACAATGCCCCTTTTGGGATGTACCTTACCAGACACCTGCAGCAACTGGAAAGACCCCAAAAGTACCTCACCAAGAGGATCAAAGGGCTCAAACAGATGCCATATGCTGCCCGATTAAAGAAACTCCAGCTCTACTCAGTGGCATACCGCCTGTTCAGAGGCGATCTGTGCCTGACGTATAAAGCCATGTCCAACCCGGAATTAATGGACATGCTGCACCTGAGAAAATCAAAATCCCATCGAGCTACGCGCTCGAGAGACTTGAACTGCAGCACTGAAATAAATAGGACATGCTGGAGGGACAGATTCATAACCCAGAGGCTCCCTTCACTCTGAAATAAAATCCCAGTCCAGGTTAGGCAGAGTCCCTCATTGACTCTCTTCAAGAGGAATCTTGATGAGTGGATGGGAGATCGTAGGTTTACCCCGGGTATCACTTCTGTGTCACTGTTAGACAGAGGCACAATATACTAACCTCGAAAAAGGGCATTGCAAAATAAATTTAAAATGGGTGGCGAAAGCCAAACACATTCTGGCTAGGCTTATAAATGCCCTAGGGCAGATAGCCTAGTATGAACCTATGAACCTATATACAGAAGTACATATGAAGGACACCAAGTCAACACATCATCTTCCTTAACATCTCTGCTGATTGATAAGTGTTACAACAGAAAAATTGTTTTAAAGTCACAGAAAATGAGACATAAGAATCTCAGATATAAAACAAACACACTCTGATCTGTGCCACAGATCAATGTCAGTTTTGCTGGTTTAAAAATGGGTCCCTATTAGTTAATCGAAAATGCAGTTCAGCTAATGGAATTTTCGGTGCACTTATTGAACATGACATTTGTCGAACTGGTCATACTAAGATCGTGGTACAGTAAAGATTGGAAAATTTGCCTTTCCTCACTGTAGTGCAATCTTGGAGTCGGTATATACAGTATAATTAGTGGGGGGGGGGTGTAGGAGGCTCAGCCCCCTGCAAGAGAGGAATTCAGTGAACGGCATTTCTGATGAAATGTAGTTTGTTGAGGTGAGTTTTCACTGATTTAATATAGACTCATTAAAAAGAACAGCTATAACTCTCATTTATATGTTGCACACAAGAATATTAGCTGAAAACAGAGACAGTGTTTGATAGAGTTAGAGGAAAAAAAAAGGAAACATAGTTGAATATTGGAGAGGTAGTTTTGTGGTAAGGTAAGAGTGAAGAGCTGAGAAATAGTTAACTGCTAATATTGTGACTTAGATTTAAGGTCAGATTTCAATGGGCATGTTGGTGAAGGGAAAAGAGGGGATCAGGAAGTGATGGGTAGGTATGGTGTTAAACAAAGGAATGTAGGTGGTCAGATGGTAGTGGATTTTGTGAAAAGGATGGACATGGCTGTGGTGAATACATATTTTAACAAGAGGGAGGAGCATAGGGTGACATAGAAGAGTGGACGAAGATGCACACAGGTGGATTATATCTTATGTAGGAAGGCCAGTTTGAAGGAGATTGGAGACTGTAAAGTGGTGACTGGGAAAAGTGTAGTTAGGCAGCATAGGATGGTGGTTTGTAGGATGATGTTGGTGATCAAGAAGAGGAAGAGGAGTGTGAGGGCAGCACCAAGGATCAAATGGTGGAAATTGAAAAAGGGTAATTGTGAGGTGGAGTTCAGGGAAGAGTTAAGACAGGCACTGGGTGGCAGTGAAGAGTTACCAAATAGCTGGGTAACTACAGCAGAGCTAGTAAGGGAGACGGCTAGAAAGGTGCTTGGTATGGCATCTGGACAGAGGAAGGATGACAAGGAGACATGGTGGTGGAATGAGGAAGTACAGGAGAGTATACAAAGAAAGAGGTTGGCAAAGAAGAAGTGGGATTGTCAGAGAGATGAAGAAAGTAGACATGGGTATAAGGAGATGAGGTGCATGGCAAAGAGAGAGGTGGCAAAGGCTAAGGATAAGGCATATGTAGAGTTGTATGAAAGGTTGGATACTAAAGAGGGAGAATAGGACCTATACCGATTGGCTAGACAGAGGGACCGAGCTAGGAAAGATGTGCAGCAGGTAAAGGTGTTAAAGGATAATGAAGGAAACATACTCACAAGCGAGGAGAGTGTGTTGAGCAGATGGAACGAATACTTTGAGGGGTTGATGAATGAAGAGAATGAGAGGGAGAGACGTTTGGATGATGTGGGGTTAGTGAATCATGAAGTGCAATGGATCAGCAAGGAGAAAGCAAGGATAGCTTTGAAGAGGATGAAGAATGGAAAGGCTGTTGGTCCAGATGACATACCTGTGGAAGCATGGAGGTGGTTAAGTGAAATTGTAGTGGAGTTTCTAACCAGATTGTTTAATGAAATCTTGGAAAGTGAGAGGATGCCTGAGGAATGGAGAAAAAGTGTTTTGGTACCGATTTTTAAGAATAGGGGTGATGTGCAGAGCTGTATTAATTACAGAGGGATTAAATTGATCAGTCACAGCATGAAGTTATAGGAAAGAGTAGTGGAAGCTAAGTTATGAAGAGATGTGATGATTAGTTATCAGCAGTATGGTTTCTTGCTGGGAAAGAGCACTACAGATGCGTTGTTTGCTCTGAGAGTGTTGATGGAAAAGTACAGAGAAGGTCAGAAGGAGTTGCATTGTGTTTTTGTAGACTCAGAGAAAGCATATGACAGTGTGCCTAGAGAGGAGTTGTGGTATTGTATGAGGAAGTCGGGAGTGTCAGAGAAGTATGTAAGAGTGGTACAGGATATGTATGAGGGTAGTGTGACAGTGGTGAGGTCTGCGGTGGGAGTGATGGATGCGTTTAAGGTGGTGGTGGGATTACATCAAGGATCAGCTCTGAGTCCTTTCTTATTTGCAATGGTGATCGACAGGTTGACAGACGAGATCAGACAGGAGTCCCTGTGGACTATGATGTTTGCAGATGACATTGTGATCTGTAGTGAGAGTAGGGAACAGGTGGAAGAGACCCTGGAGAGATGGAGATATGCTCTAGAGAGAAGAGGAATGAAGCTCAGCAGGACTAAGACAGAATATATGTGTGTGAATGAGAGGAAGGATAAAGGAATGGTGAGGATGCAAGGAGTAGAGGTGGTGAAGGTGGATGAGTTTAAATACTTGGGATCAATATTTCAGATTAATGGTGAGTGTGGAAGAGAGGCGAAGAAGAGAGTACAGGCAGGATGGAGTGGGTGGAGAAGAGTGTCAGGAGTGATCTGTGACAGATGAGTACCAGTAAGAGTGAAAGGGAAGGTCTACAAGAGGGTAGTGAGACCAGCTATGTTATATGGGTTGGAGACAGTGGCATTGACAAAAAGGCAGGAGTTAGAGATGGATGTGGCAGAGTTAAAGATGTTAAGATTTGCACTGGGTGTGACGAGGGTGGGCAGGATTAGGAATAAGTATATTAGAGGGTCAGCCCAGGTTGGAAGGTTTGGAGACAAAGCCAGACAGGCAAAATAACGTTGATTTGGACATGTGCTGGGGAGGGATGCTGAGTATATTGGGAAAAAGATGCTAAGTATGAAGCTGCCAGGTAACAGGAAAAGAGGATGGCCTAATATAAGGTTTATGGATGTGGTGAGAGAGCACATGCAGGTAGTTGGTATGACAGAGCAAGATGCATAAGACAGGAAGAAATGGAAACAGATGATCCACTGTGGCGACCCCTAATGGGAACAGCCAAAAGAAAATGATAATGATTAAGGATAATATTATATTTTTAGGACCGTTTTCATTCATGTGATAAAAAGGGACAGATAAGGAAAAAAGATACATAGTGAGAATGGAGTGATGGATGTCATTTTATCTTGCTGTACAGAGATGCGCAATCCAGCCTGTCCACTGCCTAATACAACATCATCATGGAGCAGGGTTCACTCAGATCACACAACACACAAAATTGAATCATTGAATTGGAGTTTTACTGCTCCAGAACATGTAATTAACTTTCATAACATCCTAAGTTAAGGAATATCATTACCTCTTGTGACTGTAGCAACAAACCTTCCAAAGGACTTGGTAGGGCTGCCAAGTCCCAGCAAAATTTCTGGTTAAAGTGTTTGCCTTACAAACACAAGGTGCAGGGTTTGAGTCTCACAAAGGATAATTGGCTAGGCTTAAAATGGCTCGCAAGGGAAGTTAGCTTAGTACCAATCTACGAACCTATGAACCTATGGTATTACACGCAGTCAACTGTGGTTTACTTCAGAGGTGGAGCTGCACAGCCATGTCTATAGGGCAGAATAGTGAATGTAGGCATGATGATGACCTCCTCTGTCATGTCTGCATTTTCCCCATCAAGGAAGAGGGAGAGGTATGTGGGACCACTAGATCACCAGGGAAATAATTATATTTTTAATGTTTATTTACTTTGAACTGACCCCAAAAAAGGTCAGGAGACAGCTCACACTATACACATTCATGTATGCAAGCAGTTCCAGGCTCCCCCCAACAGCCTGACACTTGCAGTACAATTCCACCACTTTGTGCAGACAATCTGGCAGCCCACGAGGTGTAGCCTGCAATACCTAGTCCTGCATACAGTGGAGATATCACTTCATCACTGCTCCACATTGATTTTAATGGAATTTTTCATTAATTCAGCCTCATATATTTGTCATCAGCCCCCACTAAATCAGGACTGGTGGAGCCTTATTTTTTGGATTGAAATATGTCATGTTTCTTCATGTCCTGCTCCTTCTGGAATTTGACCTAAGGACATTTAATGGATAACTGTATTTTTAACTTAGTAATGAACAACATTGATTATGATTTTGTTTTTATTTCTATTGCTGCTGAGTTCCATTTTTTTTGCTATATTCTCTGAGTAAAGACAGTCTCCATGACTTGTGTTAGATTTTTCTGCGAGATCTTAATGATATATGTGGATTTTATTTTTAAACTGATTTTTCAGGGTGGGATATCTGGTAAGCTAGTAGAGAATTATTTTTATTGTTATAATATGATTGTGGTCTAAAACTCAAGCTATTTTAAATTCCTTAGTTCTAGTCAGTGGAGTGTTTTATTAGGTACATTTACCGCACATTTTTCTGTATTTTCTTAGGTATATTTACTGTAAATTTTCTAAGTAGTTTTAGCATCATTCTAATATTTTTATCATTTATAAGTACAGAAGAAGGGTATAGCAAGTTGTAGAGCTTCCTTAGTACTGAGTAATGAAGATTCATATAAGGTTTCTAACTTTTTTGGTTTTACAGACTACATAACCAATGGCAGGACATTGCTCAATGACCATGTTCAATACTTTTCCATGTGGAACTTGATCAATTTTTGCATTGTTTATGGATGTTATTTTAAAATGGGTAATATTCTTTTGTATCCTTTCAGATGTGAAAACACTAGTTTGGTTTTCTCAGCATTTAGTAGCAAAACATTTTCCTAGTTAGCTGAAAATGAGTTGTGTAATTGTTTGAAACTTTTTTAAAGACATGCTTTCCATACTAGTTTGAAACCTTTTGCTTATTGCAGCAATGAGGTATTTGAGACTGTTTTGTACATGTTGTTAATCTTCTTCTTCTTTCTGCTTTTCCCAATTAGGGGTCACCACAGTGGATCATCTGTCCGCTCATGATTGGCAGTGGAGTTTTATGGTGTGGAGTTGCCAGCCCGGCGCCCAACTTTCCACAGAAGGCATATACATACACACACACACTCACACCTAGGGCCAATTTAGAGTGTCCACTTCACCTACTGCATGTCTTTGGGATGTGGGAGGAAACCGGAGCACCTGGAAACACACTCGACCACAGGGAGGACATGCAGACTCCACACAGAAGGCACCCCAGCCGAGAATCGAACCGGAGAACCTCTTGCTGTGAGGTGGCAACGCTAACCGCTGCACCACCGTGGCCGCCCTGCGTACATGTTGTTAATAAAAACTGTAAATAGTAAAGAACATAATACTGACCACCAATAAAAACTTTTGGGTATAATGAGAACACATTCTGCATTTTAGACACTGAGATTAATTGCTGAGATAACTGCTGAACCATGTCATTGTTATTCTTATTTATGTGAAGTTTAGCTAGTATGTTAATGAAGAAGCTGATGGGAGCCAGTCCGAGAAGAGGGAAGTGATAAAATGGTCATGTGATTAACTTAATTAATTAATATTAACTATTCTTCATCTTCAGTTCAAGACATACCAAACCTTATACCAAATGGGAGGGGGGGGGGGTTTCCAAAATGATAGATTCACATTGGAAAAAAATCTGGATGCTCCAAATTCAGCAACTACTGCTAAAGTTCTACAAGCAAAATGCTTATTATTATTATTCTGCGGCTAAACATAGAGGAGTTAAGATGGATGATTGTTTTAATGTTGATATTGGCAGGGACCCTACAGATCATGATCAGAAGGGCTAGCAGAAGCTTATGTCTAGATTCACTGCCTCTATCTATCAATAAATGTAAAATAAGGAGAGAATTGTAGTTAAAACAAGATAAACATACAGCTTTACTTTCTAGGCTGATCTGTTTGAAACAACAGACACTAGTTAAATGGGGGCTTGCAACAACCTGGTTTACAAGTAAAGTGCAACTGAAAACAAGAACTAAAAATTTTGAAAATTTGGAATTAATTATATAGGAAGCACCTGGGGTAGCTAACTGAAATAAAACTCCAGCAAGTTTCAGAAAAATCTGAGTAGGGAACAGCAGGGAAGTTGCTAGAATATGAAGCTAGATCTGGAAATAAAAATGCTCAAATTTCTTGACATTCATGTGAAATGGGGTTTAGATAATTTTGTATAGAAGACCCATAATGTGTACTTGAATTTACTGTAAGAATAAGAGATCATGATAATTCATGTCCTAAGCCTATAATTGCAAAATTTGCACATTCAACGAGGAAGGAATCCTCTTTAGTAGCAGAAAAAAGGAAAAAGAAGGTAACAGTCAAAAAGGTGGATATACCAACATCTTTGATTTCACAAAGGAAGTAATGGATACTAAGAAGTTATCTCACAAAGGAAGTAATGGATACCAGGAAGTTATCTTATGTTGCTCTGCAATGTTAAGAAAATACTCTGGCAAAATAAAATAAATTATTTAATTGTTGTATTAAAAGCTTCAAAAAAGGTAAAACCCCTGGTATAAATGTACAGCCTGTAGGAATATACTCAGGTTTTGCTATTTTCCTACTGCCAATTCTTAAGTTAATGAATATAACAATTCTTGGATAGAAGATTCCAGCATCTCTATTAAATGCTTATTTAAATTTGATTGAGGAAGAAAGGAAATCAAGTCTTGAAGTTGAACAATATTAGTCATTTTCAATGGTGTTTTCTAGTACTGTAGTGAAGGCCTTAAAAATACAATAATCAATAGCTTGCCAAGATTAATTCATCCAAATGAGAATGGATTCTTAGAGGAAAAGTGTTGCAAGCCACATAGGTTTGTTATACCTCATGCTATCAGCATTTGAGACCAGTCGCAGCTTGGAATCCGATATATTACTGGCAATTATGATGCAAAAAGGCACTAAATTTAATAAATCAGAGATTTATGATATTGAGTATGAAGTATAAATTCGTACTTTGGCACATAACTCTGGTAGAAAAGGTGTGTCTTGTTACCTAGACCACTTTAACATTAAATGGTCAAAGTCTTACACTTTCATTTAAACACAAGAGTAAGACAGGGTGTCCCTTACTGCTAACTCTTTTTATTATTACAGTTAAAGAAAACACTCCAGTTTAACATGTTACAGGAGTTCAGATAGAATTATTCTGAAAAAGATGCCCCTAATAGTTTAGGCAAATGACTTACTCTTGTTAATTGTAGAGCTTGAATGACTTACTCTTTCTTTAAAATATTCCATCAGATATAAGATAAATTATATAAGTATTCCATCAGATATAAGATGCATTATATATTCTTTGTGGTGATCACTGGGTATACACAGTTAATAGCAATAATCTCACCAGTTAACATATTTTGAGATATGCCATTTCAAATAAAAAAACATTGCAGACGTGCTTCAAAAAGATCCAAAAGAAAGTACAAGACATATTCCAAGATTACAGTCATTTCTACTTTTCATTTACGGTTGTAGTCAATGTTATTAAAGCATATTTTCTGTCAATATAGCATTTGCTATGATTCATTTATCTAGATTCTTTAGAGACAAATGGATCCAGACTCTAAAAGGGTAACACAGTCTGTCATGGAGAAATGGAACTTGAAAAATCCACAGGAATATAATTAAAACCCTTTAATGCTTACAACTTTGAGCAAAAAGCTTCAGTGACTAGTTGTTTCTGTTTTGGACATACCTAGCTCAAAGGCTAAGATCCCACACACATACAGTGCATATAGTAAAACTGATCCCAGTCAGACTCCACAACTTTTATTTAGCCATGTAATGGCTGTGTTCTTATAGCAACAGACAGGGACAACCTCCAAGCATTTCAATGGACCACCATCCATAAAACATGGAACAGGTCAGTTATATCCTCATTTGCACAAATATACCAAGAAGCCAGACTGAGGTACCTAATGCTTTTAGCACTGTAATGACAATACTAACTGAAACACAATCCCCTGGATTCAAGAAGCTCCATGCAAGATTAAGGCGATTCTTGCACGGAGTGGTTTGTGTCCATTTAAGATAGCAGTGTGCCTTGCATATGCATGAAGGCACTCTGCTATCTAATCTAAATGGAAACAAACCAGGATTGAGTGCAGGGAGCGTGTGCCAGCAGTGCCTGCACCCGAAACATGCTCCCTTTGCTCTGAAAGTGCGTATCGAACTTTCTGACACAAATGAGTGTCAAAATATATAATATTAGAGCCTGACTATGATATTATATAGTAAACGAGTGTCCACAGACACTGAAATGTAAATAGCTAACATGTCAATGTCCACGGCCACTGAAAAAAAATAAAAACCACAAACACCTAGAAGGCAGCAGTCATCAAGTGCACACCCCCAAATGTATGCACTCTTGCCCTACATGCATGGAGGCAGTAGGGCAAGAGGAAAGGAATAAAAAATTAAAAAAAGTAATAATTATTTTTTCATTAAATAAATCCAAAGTTTAAGTGCCACACAGCTTGTTTGCATGATGCGCCACTATGCTTAGCTTGACTGAAATCTTGAAAATGATAGACAAGTCTTACTGTGATTGAAAACATCATCAGGCTGCTATAGCATAGTAGTACTGCCATGGTATAGCATGTTGAACATGCTCAGTTTGAATCCCCTGCTGGCAAATTATTTAATAAACGTTTAAGGAATGTGAATGATAGATGTTAATCATATGGCTCATGTATATAGCACAGTAGGGGTGGGAATATGTAAAATATAAATGTAAAAAATAATTTATACATTTAATAAAAAAATAGATTTAAGCAATGCTTTGCTAGTGTAAGCATTGCTTACTTGATTTCAGCTCTGCTTAACTAGTGTAAGCATTGCTATGTGGATTTGAGGAGATAAGCATAGTGAAGCATATTAAAACTGGCCAATCAAAAAAAAGTCTGGGAAAACTGCCCTATTTAAGTTGCACAGGCGGGAATACAGCCATAACCATTTGGGATTGCACACAGCAGGACCAAAATGGCTGGCATTGGAGAAGGTGTGTGCTTCCAAGCGTAACATTGGGGCATCCAGGAGTCCAGGGTCATAGTTGGGCTCCTAGTTTAAAACCATGATGGCAGGTTGCTGCAGGGCCAGTACCAGGGCTCGCAGTACAAAGCGGAGGCCTGAGACCAGCTTGCACATGATCTCACCAGTGCTACTGGCATACCCTGGACTGGTGAGCAGGTACATCATCACCATAATGACCTGATGTGGAGGAGGGGAGCACTCTTGGACCAGTGGATCCAAGAAGCCAGAGTGCAGGATGTCCCACCTGTCTGTAAGTATGCAGTCTTATGTATCTCTAAGTATGGAAAAAGTTCAACTTGTGACTGTGCAGGTGTGATTAATGTGTGATGTCTCCCCATACAGCTGCTGTGGAGAGGTACCAAAATGTGGAGGGTCATGCTCAGCGTAGTCGGCAATATGGTGAGTACAGAATAACACCTACTATTAGCAGTAAGAAATCAAAATGATAGTAATGCTAGTACTGCCCTTATATATAATTGTGCTGTAGAAGTCAGGAATAAATGCCTGTGTCAGGCTGCCAGTGTTGCAATGGAGTATTCCCAGCTGCTGTGTAATATAGATATCAGTAGCAAACAAGGTACAATATGCAGGAGAGGAATATTAGAATATGTATGAGTGTATCTGAGTGAATCTGCCAAGAAAGTGCCATGTCAGGGCTACTGTAACAGTTAGAAATGAAAAGCATTCCCCTGTGCAGATCATGCAGGAATAGTAATTGTAGAATTCTGAGTTGTACACAGATATGTATGTCAAAACTAATAAAGGTGATCCCAAACATTGGTACATGTCATCTCACTTGTACCTGATAAATAGAAATGTGTATGTCCTGCAGAATGCATTAACTGAGGTGAACTTATTTAGCACTGCTTGTCTGCACACTTTAGAATGGGCATGTAAAATAACTGGAAAAAAGCAACAGTACATATTCCCATCAGAATGTGTTTTACTTGTTTGTCTGCCAGCATTGCCCTGTGTTAACCTTTCAATTTCAGTCGTATGTAGCTGTAAATGTACTGAAAAATGTATAAGGCTAACAGGTGTAGACCTAAACCTACACAGTGTACTCAGGAATCTAAATTGCAGTATGTAGTTGTAAAACAGACAAATGTGCAATCCAGCTAATGTGCACGTTTCACAAACAGTGACACCAATGTCTGTTGTGTATGCATAATTTGTACTGAAAATGAGAAACAAATAATGCAACATGTCATAATAAAAGTACTGTCCACAAAAATATGTACTAGATAGAAATGTCACAAGCAACACACACAACACCTCCCCAGTAGCTCAGTCTGATATGGACTAGGCCTGTAGTGCAATTTTGCACACACAGCACGGTTAAAATCCAGGGACCGCCACTAACATCTCAGTCTGGTTCTACAGTTTTAAACTGCAATCTGAATAGAAAAAATAATGTACTGCAACACATAAATTTTCCATACAGGGCACACAGGTAATGAAATCTGAATAGTATTACTAGTATGATGTGTATAATTATCAGCCACAGCCCTACAAATAGATGCAAGATAGACATCCACACTCTGCAGTCTGGCCCAGACAAGCTCCTCAAGTATCACACTGTCATGGATAGTTTCCCCAGTTGCCAAGAAACCTGCATACGGAGAATGGCACATTAGATGTATGTGAAAGACAAAACACACACTCCAGGGCCTGCAATTAATATTTGAATCTGAAATATGTGTAGAAATAGCAATATAATGTGCACACAGTTCATCTGCACAGGCCCACAGGTAAAGAAATTGCAATAGAAACAGGTGTATAACTAAAATAAGGGTACAATTGTTCTGTTGATATCTACAACTGTTGGTGTGCTGTAGCAACCCCATGGCCCAGATAGAGTGTAAGTGTGGTCAGAATGTAGAGTAGTGAATAGTAGTGCACTGACAAATATACTTGATAGCAGTTGTCAATTGAATCTGTTCCCTTCCCCCACCACTCAACTGAACCAACCATCACATTGATACTGACATGAGTATGTCCCTAAACAAACCTCTACTGTTGGGACCATTGCTCCATTTGGTTTATCATTGTTTAAATTGTATGCATACTAATATTCCCTTTGAATAATCATCTTATTGTCTGCCTGACATACCACTAACTGGCATGCTGTTGCAATCCTGAATGCCATTCCATATATGCATGGGTTTTGTTTGCTATGGCACTGTTATAATTGCACTGTTTTGGGTAAATGGGAATATCCATGCATGCTATTTTGACTGATGTTGTAATGTGTTCTGAATGACTAACCAATATTCATTGTTAATTTCCACACCATAGCACATATGGGAAGGCAGATCCCAGTGGATCCACCTCTCCCACCCCACTTGGCTGAGGCACAACCCAGACCTCCCTCATCTTCTGGTCCTGCACCACCCTTGGGTAGAACTGCTGCAGGGGATGGGGCTCACCCCCCTGCAAGTGGACACGGTGAAGACGTTGTCACCCGGGATGAGGTCTGTGCACAGTGTCCTCCAGATGAAGCTGGATGACTGCCTACGCCAGGTGGAGGGCAGGCTATCACAGCTAGAGGTGGCAGAAAACACAGGAATAGAAGTGACGGAAGAAATATTTAATGAGATAATGGCAACATAGTTGATGGCTTTAAGGTTCATACTCCATGTATGGAAGCTGAAAACCAGTTGGTGGTTAATCTAACTGAGTATCACTTTACTGAGTTAGAAATGAAGGTTTTGAATAAAGGTTTGGGATATGTACCTACTACTTGTATGTCACATTTTGATGTGGTTCAGGATTTAAAAACTTTTTGCAGAAACTTGAATTTAAAATATTTTTTGTACACAGACCCCGGGATATGCTCCATAGTGAAGTGGAAAGTTTTAGATTTAAGAAATCCAACTTTAAACCACCATATAATGGGTTGGTTAAAGTATTTGAACAGCAGATATCACATGACTTATGAATAAACCAAAATGAGGTGTTTAAGCAAGCTATGCATAATTTGACTAAAAAGGAAAAAAATAGCCCTTAAGAATTTACATAAATAATGATTTGATTATAACAAGAGCAGATAAAGGAGGTGCCAGAGTAGTGTGGAGTAGAA
>NC_056726.1:667889021-667926521 GCF_019279795.1 Protopterus annectens | reverse complement strand
AACATCCCCCTCCTATTTGTTGGCCTGTCTCTATAATGTATGTTGTAAGAGGTATATCCAACTACCCTCTGTGATGCTGTTTGTCAAACACCCACATGACGTCTTGCTCACAGTGAAAGAAAAGGGGAAACACCCATATGAAGTGCTTAGTTATAGGAGTATGTTTCCATGCCTTTGGCTATAGGAGTGATACCACAGTTGTTCCACATGCAATCAGCTAGTGGAGAACTGCAATTCATGCACAGGCCATCAGCTGATCACTTACAAAACACAAGCTGCTGCCTAAGCAAAGCAGGTGTACTTTTCCACATCCACCAGAGAGGGAATGAGAGAGACAGACAGAGACAAATTAAGAAAGGGAGTGGGTAGGAAACTAAACGGTAAGCATGTTTCTGTATGATCCATGGGTGGAGAGTGGTATCTTGGTATTATGACGGTTGCCTATATTGTGTACTAATCCATACTGTCACATGGTAATTGCACATGGCTGTACACATTTATGGCTATGGATTGCCGACTAGAATCTCGACAATATTTGAAAAATGTTGGTCTTGTAATGTTGACAATGGGACATGTAGTTACTCAATATGATGATGTGGTAAAACTCACACTGCAGTGGATCCAGTCATTACACAATCACACCAACACACTGATAATACACACAAACACACACTTACCAGTACTGGGTTTCAAACCCCTACCTGAGTATGTATTGCTATTACATTGTTAATCACTTATTGCACTTGTCACAGAGCTTTGTTGGAGAGCTGTCTAAAGGTATCTTTGAAGGTGAGTGACATCAGTAACAGTGATAAAGGGGGGATAAGGGAAGTGTAGTACATGTGGCTGTCCACAAAAGCAGATGTCAAGGAAGACACAACCACACTCTCTCAGGAACGCACACATATTATCACAGTTGGCGGGGTCAAGATTTGTACTTCTAACTAACTAGTTTGCTACACTATGGTATTACGCAGGTATCACATGTGGTACAGAGCTTATCAGGCTGATATATGGCCAAAGGATTATTTCAAGGTGACTGACATCAGAAGGCATGCTACAGTGGGGCAATGGGAGGTGTAGTGAGTGTGAATGGCTTCAAAATCATTAATCTCCACACACACATACACAAAGACACACACACACACACACACACACACACACACACACACACACACACACACACACACACACACACACACACACACACACACACAGAATTTGCTAGTACTGACATGCATGGGCTCATTGCTTTACAGGTGTGTAGCAGTTGACTGTGCCAGAAGGCTGTACAAGGCTAGGCAAAGGGTATACCTTGGCATCAGGCCACATGACAATAGTCTCCAGTGTGGCTCAGGGGTGTAGTCCCTGGATTGGTCCACACAGGTGGATATTGTATTCACCATCCACTCATCTGGGTTACTATTGTGGGTGGCCAGTGCTATGCAATGCTTGCCATGTATGTGATCTATATTCCATAACATGGACAGTGTCTGGGTTGTGTACATGTCCCACATGCATGTTCTGTGATGTGTGGAAGTGTACTTGGGGTCTCTGGGGCATGTTGTGTGGACAGATTGTTATCATGTGATGTGGCATTCCTGACCTCATGTGGTGAGAACTGGCTATAAAACTGAGGTTGTGCCTGCACCTACATTGACAGCATGATACAGGTATTCAGTGCAGTTAGTGGCATCTGTCCATACAGGGCATGTGTATAAGGTATGGTATTTTCTTTGTGGGTTACATTTGCAGACTCTACAGTTGTTGCAGGAGTCCAGTGGGGAACATAGCAAAGGACCAATGTAAGCATTTATTTGCCTATTGTAGTGATGGAACAGGGTTCTGTGTCCTTTTATTTGCTGGATGACACACACTCAGTCAGGAGATGTTACACATCACAGTACATTCTGATGTCAGTGGCAGTGTTGTGATGAACAGGCATGTAGTCCACTGCAATCACACAGTGATTACTATCTGTGGGCAATATACGGGGAACTGCCAATATAGTTGTTGTTACTTAGCCAAGTGTGTTTGTGTATGAGACATGGGTGGAGAGTGTTCCCTGGGTAATACAATGGTTGCCTATATTGTTCACTGATTCATAATGTCACATATAGGGCTATGGATTGCCTACACCACTTCTGCTGTTTGACATCTGTTGTCCTTGTAAAGTGGACATTGTGACATATAGTAGGTCCCCAATATAAGAATTTAGCAAAACACAGTCCAGAATGAATCCTGTCATTACACAATTACAGCAACCTCCACACACGATATTGATGACAAACACACTCACACACACTTGCAAGTACTGAGATTCAAACCCCTACCTAGCTATGTTTTGCTACTACAGTGTACCGCATTTATCATGCATGCCATGGAGCTTATTGGATGGATGTTGTCCCAAGGTACTTCTAAGGTGAGGAACATTACCAGCCCTTGTAAATACTGGCATTGGGTTATGTAGTGGGTGAGAGATCCCAAAAAGAATTTCACCCTAATCACGCATTTACATTTACCAGGGGTGAGGTTCAAACCTCTATCTAGCAACCTTTATGGACCATTATGTTACACATTTACCACATGCACCACTAACCTGACAATGACATAGGCTTCCCAACAGATACTTGTAAGGTGGGTGATATCTGCAGGACTGCTAAAATCAACTTTGAGGTGCACACACAAACACTTGCCACAGATGGGATTCAAACCTATAGCTGTGTAGTTATTGCTATTACATCCTTCCACATTTATGGCACGCAGCACGGAGTTTATATGGCTAGCCCTTCTCCAAAGCTATATTTTAAGGTAGATGACATCAGCAGCCTTGCTAAAGCAGGGTAATGGAAGGTGTAGTGACTGTGAATGGCCTCAAAAGCATTACGCTCTATACACATATCTCTATACACACACACACACACACACACACACACACACACACACACACACACACACACACACACACACACACACACACACAGTTCCACAGTTGCCATGTCTGACTTTAGAACTCCGACCTAACTAGTACATCACACTACAGCATTACTCACTTGTCACATGCACCATGGAGCTTATAGGGCTAGCCCTTCTCCATAGGTACATTTCAAGGTGAATGACATCAGTAATGTTGCTAAACTTTGTCCTTATTTTAAATTCACAGCCAGGCATTCTAAGAATGTTATTGATTATTTGGATGTTACTATATTTAAGGATGTTATAAGTCAAACGTTTGTTTCAAAAATACATAGGAAGGAAACATTTTCCAATAGTTATTTGGATTTTCAGAGTACCCACCCAATGCACACTAAAAGGAACATATTTAAGGGCAAGTTGGTTAGGGCTGGTAGGATGTGTTCCACTAGAGAGGCATTTATGAAAGAATTAGTTAACATCAGGAAAATGTTTGAAATGAGGGGATATCCCCATAAACCTCTAGACAATATAGTAGAAGAAATAAAGGGTGGCTGGGGAACTAAATACAAACCCTTGTTAAGTAGTGACGAAACAATACAAAAAACTGTAAATAGTGTTACAAGGAATGGTGTTTATAACACAAGTATGGTCATAACCTTTGGGGTTGTTGAAAAAACACTTAGAGGTATTATACAATGGAATTGGAATATTTTTAAGGGTAATGTTGATATTTTTAGACTTTTGGGTCAATCGCCAAATTTTATTTATAAAGCAGGAAAACATTTAAAAAATCTAATGGAGCAGGTGGTTATACCAAGAACATTGGATATAAAAGGAACAACTAGATGTGGAAATTGTAACCAATGTACTTTTATTTTAAATAAGGATATAGTACATCTTAAAGGCCATCATAGAGGCATTTTTTACAAAAGGGCAATTGTAACACCAAAGGTGTAATATACATTTTGGTGTGTCAGAAAAGTGATAATTACTATGTGGGTAAAACCACTAAGAATTTTAAGACACGCGTTTATGAGCATTTATATGCTATTAGTAAGAACAACATGAAAAATGCACTTTATAGACACACCCTAGTTTGCCAGGGTGACACGATGTTTACATTCGGCATATTAGAAGTTGTACCACACAACCCAAGATGGGGGTGGGTGGGAACTTCTACTGGACTTGAAAGAATTCTATTGGATAATTAAATTAAATGCCTTGGAAGCACCAGGTTTAAATGACTATTTATCCTTGGTGCCTATGTAGGAAAAGGGCATTAATTTTATGAATTTTATAAATTTTATAAATTCTTTAACTTATAAATTCCTCAATTCACTCATTATGTTTATTGTTATTTAACTGTGGACATTTTGTAGAAAACATATACTTCAATTCAATGTATTTTAACATCTAATTGATTAATTGATTGATTGAGTTTCTTGGTTTATAAATAGGTTGATTTTATGGAAATGTGTATTTGGTTCTGAGGATGTCCCCTAAGTGTTGTACAGGGGAAGAAATCACTTAACCTGGTTTGTTTGATTTTATATGATGGTGTTCTCCGATTAAACAATTTTACAAAATTCTACAAGTGCATTTTCCTGCTCTGTGGAGCTTATGGTGTGTTTTCTGGCTTAGGACATCTGTTTGTAATTTTCTTGGTACCTGTTTGATGTCCTTTACCAACGGATCTTTTGGATTAGTGTTGCTAAAGCTGGGCAATGGGAGATGTAGTGACTGTGAATGGCCTCCAAAGCATTGATCCCTACACACACAGAGTTTCATAGTTGCCATGTCGGGGATTAGAACTTCTACCTAACTAGTACATCACACAATAGTATTCCACAGTTACAGCATGTGCCACAAAGGTTATAGGGCCAGCTCTTCTGCAAAGGTGTATTTCAAGGTGAATGATATCAGCAGCCTTGCTAAAGTAGGGCATTGGGAGGTGTTTTGACTGTGAATGGGCTCAAAAGCATTGATCCCTACACACACAAACACAGAGTTTCACAGTTACCATGTCTGGCATTAGATTTCCTACCTCACTAGTACATCACACTATAGTATTATGCAGTTATTGCACATGCCACAGAGTTTATAGGGATGATCCTTCTCCAAAGGAGTATTTCAAGGTGACTGACATCAGCAGGCAAGTTAAACTAGGGCAATGGGGAGTGCACTGTGTGTGAATGGGCCATAAACCATTCCTCTGGAAACATACACACAACACTCAGTCACAGTCACACTCAGTGGGTCTCCAATATCCTAGACCTAGTCATTACCAACATGGGAGATAGATGCTCCGTACCAGTGGTCACCATCTCATTGGTCAGGTCTGACCATAAGCAAATCTCCCTTGACATCCACATCCCACCCCCACCCTCCAGTAAGGAAACCTCTTTAAAAAACTTCTCCAAAGCCAACTTTATGCTACTGAAGTCAGAAGTGACAAACTTCACAACACCCATGCAGATGGGATCTGGAAGTTCGACTGCAGAATCCTACACTAAGGCACTGTACGAGCACATCCACTTGTGCATGAATTGTGCCATCCCAAATAGAACCAAGATGCTTTTCTCCAAAAAAAGGAAGCCAATCTGGTGGTCCCCTGCTATAAACAAACTATACAACAGAAGGAAGAAACTGTTGCAGAAAAGAGGAAAATCCCACGATGCAAAAACCTCCCTCACCAGCCTCAGTAAGAAGCTGAGATCTCTCATAAAATCCTCAAAAGCTAGTTACAAAAATAAAATTGCCAAAGATTCCAAAGACAACCACAAGGCATTCTATAGTTATGTCAAGAATCAAAATGGCAATGCTCAGATCTGCTCTGAGCTACAACAGAAAGGCATTAAATATACTGATCCCAATGATATTGCCAATATCCTGGTAGATCGATTTAGTGCCAACTTCACCCCCCTCTCACCCCATAAAGGGCCTATCTCAATACCAAAAGATTGCCAAATTCCAATAATCACAGCCACACAGGTAGAAACAGCACTCTCCAAAGCTAAGAATACAGTATCCGTGGGACCAGATGACATCCCAGGCTGTGTACTACATGAACTACAAAATGAACTGGCACCCCACCTAAGTGTCATGTTTAATCATAGCCTCACCTCAGGATTCATGCCCACTGAGTGGTGCACAGCTACAGTTATCCCGCTCCACAAGGGAGAATCCACCTTGGATCCCAGGAACTACCGTCCCATCAGTCTGACAAGCCTGATCTGCAAGGGCATGGAACGCATTATCATGGAACTTATAAACAAAGACATTGGCAACCTTCAAACACTGGACCCCACCCAGTTTGGGTTTGTGAAGGTTCGATCTTGTCTCCTGAATCTGACTGACTTCTTTGAATCGGTCTCCAGAGCTGTGGATGAGGATAAGGCAGTCCACACAGCCTACCTGTACCTTGCCAAGGCCTTTGACACCATCCCCCACTCTGGAATCATAGATAAACTTACTAAGCTGGGCATAAATCCCTACGTCACTCGATGGGTTGCCAACTGGCTTACTGACAGAACCCAGACTGTAAAAGTAGCTGACTCCAAATCCAGCTCCAGACAAGTGACAAGTGGAGTACCTTAGGGTTCAGTCCTGGGACCACTCTTGTTTGGCATCTACTTCTCTGAAGTACAGGCCAACACTAAGGGACTCTGGCTAACAAAGTTTGCAGATGACTGCAAACTGGGAGCCATTATTGAATCCCCAAATGATGTGGATATTCTACAAAAGGGCCTTACAGAAACAGATGCCTGGTGCCAGAGCCATGTGCTCAAGCTTAATGCCAAGAAATGTATAGTTATCCCCTTTGGAAAAAAACATGTACCCATGAACTACCACATAGGTGGCAGGACACTAAACATCGAAAGTGTTATGAGAGACTTAGGGACACAAGTGGACAGTGGTCTCAGTTTCGATAACCACATCGCCACAACAGTCAGGAAATCCTTCTATGTGGCACACCTCATCACTAAGGGCTTTCATCCAGAAAAAAAGAGGTCATTGTCCCACTGTACTCATCCCTCATTAGACCCATTATAGCATATAATGCCCCATTTGGTATGTACCTCACAAGACATCTGCAACAGCTGGAAAGGCCACAGAAGTACCTCACTAAAAGAATCACAGGCCTAGAGCAGATGCCCTATGCTGACCATCTAAAAAAACTCCAGCTATACTCTGTGGCATATCGTCTACTCAGAGGCGATCTCTGCTTAACATACAAGGCCATGTCAAACCCTGAGCTGTTGGACATGCTCCACTTAAAGAAATCCAATCCCTCAGAGCCACACGCTCCAGGGATCTACACCTTATCATCACAATGAACAAAACATGCTGGAGGGATAGGTTCCTGACCCAGAGACTCCCCATACTCTGGAATAGACTGCCCATACATGTCAAGCAGAGCGCCTCATTGGCCCTCTTCAAAAGGAACCTTGATGATTTGATGGGAGATAGGAAATTCAGCCCGGGGATCATGTCAGTCTCTCTGCTAGACAGGGGCCCAGAGAATTAAATATTGTGGGAAGAAATTTCCAGGGAATTATTATGGCTAGGCTTGCATAGGCCTTAGGGCCGATAGCCTAGTACCAACCTATGAACCTATGAACACACAACTTTACATTTGACAGGACTGTGTATACAACTGCTAGATGAATAATTAATTGTACTGTCATGTTACACTGTTATCACAAGCACCACAGACACTATAGTGCTGAGGGCTGCCAGATGCAAATGTCTACTGTGATAGACACTGGCACATTATGTGATATTTTCCAATTGGATGTGTGCTGGCTGGGACAGGCCTCATGATGGGAAGTTCTTTGTCACTGTCTGTCTCTTTCTTCCCCACATCTATGTTTGTGTATGTTTGACCTTTTATAGTGTGTTGTCCTTGGATATATGTGTGTATTCCTATCCGATGTGTGTGCAAAGCATGACTGGTGTGCAATGTGGAGTGTGTGTACAGACATCTGCAACTGACAGATATGTATAGTCCACTGTTGCTGCTAGACATGGGTTTCAAAAGTGTGGGGGACTTACCCAGTATGACCCTTCTGTATTTTTTGTTGTCAGACATAGGCTTCGCTTCTGTTAAGTGTTGGAGCATGCCCAGTATGACCTTCTGTAATGAATGTGTGAATCCATTCCAGGTAGGTTGTACTCCAGTGCAGGCTTTTGTGTTCTACACCTACAGCTAGCAACCTGTTTTTGCAGGATATCTGTAGATAGGTTGACAGTATGGGGTCACAATGGGCAAAGGCTAGTGGGATACTGTAACTAATTGTGTCTGTGCTGCTTCTGCTACATGGTTTTAGTGTTAGCAGAGATATTCAGACATATGTACTGTTTTACACTCTGCTGTATTATGTCATCAACTACTGACAGATATACGTATTTGCTCGCAGTAATTTCCTGGGGAATACAAGATGAATGAAGCTGTGTCCAGTATTATGGTCTACAGCCTACATATTCTTGCACAATCATGCCATTCTGGAGGGGGAGCTGCAGACACTTGCTGATGGGTCTGTGTAAATGGTCCAGCACCTTGGTACTGTGGTGGCTGAGGATCCCATGCTTATACATCTATCGACGTGACAGAATGGCCATATCCTACTGTGGCCATACCTCTCAGCTGTACAGATTTACACAGGTTACCCAGAGGCAGGGCTCATATATCAGGTCATTACCCCTTCACATTGTGGTTTACAAGCAGGTTTGTAGCCACCCATTCCTGTGTTTGCAGACAGTGATAGTATGGGCACACATCACATTTTCAGACTTCATACACTCCATGGCGTTCATGCTTTTAACCACCCCACTGTTATTATATCCTCTTTCTAACAATATGCAAGCGATATCTGATAAGTATCCCTATAGTTATCACTTCATCACAGCAGTATTTAGGGGTTGGTCCACAGTTCATGTAGTAGGACATGGTGGACATGCTACTGGGATTTGTCAACATGGCCTTGCATTTGTGTTCTGTGGACTGTGTTATGTCGTTATTTGGGACTCTATGAGATAACACACATTGGCAGTACAGGTGAGACACAGGCCTTTGACAGAGGACTGCAGGGTATTTGGTAGTGATCAGGCCATCTGTAGCAGGCCAGTGCATTCTGTAACTCCTACAGTTCCAGGCTGCAAGCCACTGTATTCCCCTGGGTGACAGGGTGGGTGTGCAAGATGTTAATGGCAATAGTTTCTGTCCTTATTAATCCAATGGTGTGGATGCTGGCAGGGTGCTGCTTACAGCTAGTGACACACCTGCATGTGACACCTCTTCAGCAGCTGCATTTTGTGGGTATTCCCATAGAGAAGTGGGGGTCATATTGTACTCATTCTCAACAGCAGGGATATGACCTGTGAGGTACCTGTGGCTGATGGTGGGGTGAGCTGAGTGCATGTGTGCTATGGAAGCTACTTGCAGCTGAATCACAGATATATGTGGGGCATTCCCCTTATTCTGGCTTGTGCTGGGACATCAGCGGTTTCTCAGTACTTCATAACTGTGCCTTTTGTGGTCTGCCAGTGTTTGGCCAGACTACATCAGTATTCCATACTACACAGACAACTAATGTGCTGCTAACCTGTATGTATAATTCCAAAGGTGTGTCCATTTGACAGTAACATTTTATACACTCTCTGTCTAGGGTACTTCCACCTGTGTACTGTAAGTATGTCTGGGCCCACATTCATGCCATGCCCATCTTTCAGATGGTGACAGATATTGCATCCGAATAATTAGTATGGATTACTTATGGACTGGGTCTTGCTGGGATGCATTGTGTTTGGCACTGCAGTTGTTAGAACCTGGCCCTGATATCAACAGTACTGGCCATTGGCCACTGGGACACAACCTTCCATGCCTACATGCTGATGACTTTCACACAATATACAACACAAAACAACCTAACACACAGAGCATATTGTACACGTGCAACAATCTATCCTGCTAATTTGGCCAGCTCAGGTAATCAGTGCTCCACTGTTATTATACCCACACGTACATGTTACTACATTTCTACATAGGATTGTAGGTGGGGGGGGCACACCTGACAACTGTAAACATTTGCTATGACTGTACTGGTATTTCAGGTACTTTGTTGGCTTCCATTTCATTCTGTATTCTGATCTATCATGCAGACTCGGGGCATATCAGTGCAATACAGATCTTAGGTTTTATTGACCTAGATTTCAGTTTCAGACTTTTTACCCTCCAGAACTAACATCCCACTGCCTGACCTGTTGTAGTCTGTCTGTGTAGGTCTGGAGGGGGGGCTTTTCTCCATTGTCATCAATCAGCGGCCTTGGCACAGCCTTTTCTGTGGTCATCTACACCTGTCCTGCTGGCTGAGACTGTTGTTGGGTATGTGAGCCTCACTGACATGCATGTGTGTGTCCTATGGACACACATTTGGCCCACCACATGTCCTGCAGTGGGATTTCTCACCTTGTCTAGTACTGCCTACTATGTTGACACCAGTATTTGTTATGTATTTCATGCTGCCCATATAAGTATCCACTAACTGCTGCCGTCCCATTCAGCCACCTGATTCCCTTGCATGCTGACATCCATACCATAGATACAAGTAGAGGAACATACTACTCCATTCAGCAACTGATAGTGAGAGTGACTTACCTTGTGGCTGTGCCAGTATTGAGGATAGTGCTGGAGGGCTGATTATGTCAGATGCACATAGTACACTCCCTATACATGGTTAAGCACAGGTAGTGTCATATTTGGCATCCCTTTTACTGTATGTGCGAGTCAGAGAGAGGTGTCATTCCCTGGTTTCCTACCGTGTCATTGTATGTGTTATGCGTTGCCTCTTTGCCAAAGCCTGGGCATACTGGGCACACCTCCTTCTGCCTACCGGGGCAGGCTCAAGTTGTTCCTCCTCTGAGTCACTCTGTGCCTCTTCTGGCCTTGGCAGTGGTGGGGGGCTGTGTGTCCCTGCCCCATTCTGTTCCTGCTGCAGCTGTTTCAGCAGGATCATATTGTGTAGCATGGCACATACAATGACAATTTGGGTACATGTAGCTGGAGAGTACTGCAGGGCTCCACTGGATATGTCCAGGCACCGGAACTGTGACTTGAGCATCCCAGACACATGCTCTATTATTATTATGGTCTGTGCATGTGCCTCATTATGGAGTTCTTGTTCGGGTGTGTATTCATTTCTGATGGGTGTCTTCAGCCACGGCTCCAGTGCATAACCAGCATCCCCCACTAGGTGGCCATATGGGATGTCTCCATTGGCAAATCTCTGGTACAGCTGCGTCATATGCCAGATGTGGGAGTTGTGATAGCGTCCAGCACACACATTCATTATAATGCCCTGGGCATCGCACACGACCTGACAGTTGATGGAGGGGAAGCCCTTGTGGTTTATGTAGACCCTACCCTGCTCACCGCATGGTGGTTTGATGTGGATATGCGTACAGTCTATAGCACCCACTACCTCAGGGTATTCTGCTATTTGGTGGAAGAGATGCATATTGCTGGTCAACGCCTCACAGGTGTTGTTGAAATATATGTGCTCACCGGCATGTGCTGTCATGGTATTCAGGAACTGGTTGAGTACCCTGGATGCTGATGCCTGTGAGATCCCCATGATATCCACAGTTGGTCTTTGGAAGGTACCAGTGGCTAGTAATCTTAAGCTTACACATACCTTGGTATCCACTGGGATGGGTCCCCTCTGTTGGTTCTGTGTGTGAGGCATAGCCGGCACAGCTCAGCAATTTGCTGTAGAAGGTTCCTGTCCACCTTATAGTTCTCCACTCTCTCCAGCTCATGTAGCCCCTGGTAGGTACCCTGGGTCTGTACACTCTTTCTCCTCACTGTGGGTTGGTTGTCAGCATTCTCATCCTCACCACCCTCAGTCTCTTCCACATGTTGATTTATGAGAGCAAAAGCAGCCCCTATCATTTTGTTAGGTAACATTTCCCTGTTTGTGTACATCAGTGGTGTAGAGTTTGTGGGGAAAACACAGAGGGAAAGGTGTTTGCATAGTTTATAGTAGTGTGGTAGGCTGGGCTGATCTGCTGCCTGTGTAATTGGCTGGTTCTTATACATTTCACCTGCCAGCTATGCTAGTTCTCCTTAATTACCTTCCTACTGCTGTTTTCCCTTCCCATTGCCTTCCTGTTTAAGCCCTGAGATGCAACACACAAACCCAGTGCTTAGATGTGAAAGGAGCTGCTAGTTCCTGTTTTTTTTTTTTTTTTTTAAAAACCTGATGCGTGGCTCACACACCCATTTAGGCAATGTAAAGACTGCTAAGCAGCTTCAGACTCTTCTTTGGCTGTGCTTAGCTAAGGGCAAACACAGGCCACAGAGCTCCAGTAAGATTACAGCATGCATGACACACCCCCTTATGAAGTTCTCTAGCTCTTAGGCTTACACCGAGGTCTTACTGCACGTACACAGTTGGGTGCAAGCTAGCACTGAGGGGAAGTCTGTGATTTTGTGTCATTGCCCTCATTTGCTAAGGATTGACTGCAAATGCATGGTTATAAAACCGACAGTCAGCCTTCCCACTTAGCAACCACTATTCCATGGTCTTGTTGTGTTATGCAGGCCATTGACTATTATGTCAAATTTATGATTTTGGTTTAAAAGCTTATTTGCAGCTTTTGTATTATTTTTGGGTCGATCCCGTTTGTGCACCGCTGCCTGTACTTAGCCTAAATCGGCCCCCAAAAAAGTTAATTTTTATAATTTTGAAATTATTTTTCATGCCTATGGCCATATATTTGGCCTTTGGCATGCCTAACCCTTCTAATACATGCATTTGTACGAGCTGTCATGCCTCCGTTTTATAGTTTGCAGAAATTTATTCAGCTACTGGCTGAATGCATTTCTGCAGTCTATTCCTGCACGGACGTTTGCCTGCTTCCTGGATTGCTAATTCACCTCATTTGCATGGTTTTCTCCAGCAAATGAGTTAATTAGCATACAGGAGCTGTGTCCATGCAGGAATAGTGCAGGAGCACTCATGCACATCCCTGAAGCTTATTCCTGGATCGCACGGCAGCCATATTGCCTGCAGCTGCATTTGCTCTATTCCTGCATGCCGTGCAGAGTTTGATGAATCCTGGGGAATGTTTTACTACAATATAGAAGTAATCCATTCACAAATGGGAAGGAATAAGAAATCAGTAACTTTAGGTCTGCAATAAATATTGATGAATCCAGTCTTGTGAATAAGCAAGCATCAGATATCCACTGTCTGCATCATCAGACACATATGCAACCCCAAGTCACAGACATGTGCAAAGGGCAGGTCACGCTCATCATCATTTGCACAGGGTGGTGGTGGGGGGGTGGCAAGAGGGAAAGACTGACACTAAAAAATCTCAGATTATAAGTGTTCATGGACAGTGACAACAGATGTATAGTGCTCAACAGCACTGCTTGGATAGCTTGCATGTGTGTGAAGTGGAATGGGCGAGTGATTTTTTTTTTCAATGCATGTGTATCTGCATGAATGCAATCAAACATTATTCTAGCACTATGTCATGGCATTATGGGCAGGAGTGAGCCGAGCATGATAACGTACTCAGTTCAACATCATCTCCCCCAACCATGAGAACCTCTTCTGCCATGCATTGCACTGCTACTTCCATGGCCCTAGCTAGACTAGGGGTGCTACCTAAACATGGGTGATGTCTGCTAGATGAGCTCTCATCAAGATTACATACAGAACCACAATCCCATGGCCTACCACTTCTGGGTGTGGACATTGCAATCACTGATGCAGTAGTGGATGCAGTGTCACCATGGGATTGGGATCTTACAGGGCTACATCTGCTAGCTCCAGAAGAAGGAGTGGCTCTCAGGCCTCATGGATCCATGCCCTCCACCAACAGACGCTCAGTCACAGAAACTGTCTGATCCATTTTGTCATTCTGCCTATCTAAGGAGTTGCCCACATGATTCAAGGTGTCAGTCTTGTCAGAATGCACAACATTTCGTAGTCGCATTATCACTTCCAAGGCCGGGGTAGAATGTGCCTATGCCTCAAATATGACCCAGCATATAGATCTGTTGGCACATAATAACACACCAGGTTCAGGGAAGAGTGGCCCCATGTCCTCATGATGATAACCTGGAGTGGCAACCCACTCTGCAGCTGGAGTAACTACACTACCCTGATCAACTGTGTCATTCTCAAACTGTTCTATATCAGAGGTCTCTGTGTCTTGAGTATGCATAAGCACAGTGACTGTGTCTGAAATATGGACAAAGGATGTAAGAGTCACAGCCTCAGTGTCAGACTGACCTTCTGCACCTCCAGACTGTGCCTGTTCATCACCACCCCCATCATCATCAGAGAATATTAATACTCTGATATCAGGTGGGAGGAGTTACAAAATTACACTCTCAGGTTCACCTATGATAACAAGCAATAAACACAGCAAACAGAAAAAATGGAGAATAAAATTGATGACATCTTTTCCTTTTAATAAAGGTATGTTAAACGTCTTAGCAGATGCTAAAGCTACAAAAACTTTACTGTCATACAGACCTGAATGTACTTTATATACATTAGTAACAATAAATACATGTATACTTACCATGTGCAGGATGGCTGGCTGCCTGCATTGCAGAAGTGCGTATATGAAAAGAATGAAAAGGAAAGAAGTCGACTAAATATCACAATGCAAATGAAACAAGAAAAAGAAACATCCCCTTCACACATGCATATTAAAAAGGTTCTCATAAAAAAAAAATCAGTGAACAGTTGGTTGTCCCTCCCAAACCCAAAGCAAACTCTACTCTGTCGATATGACTATAGTATGATCCACACATCTATCACTGTCTCTCTCTCTCTCTCTCTGTATGCATATAAAGATATAAAAATGACACTTGCTTCTTGCATACCTGGAAGAAGGTCTGCTTGTCATACTCTGGGTCTGTCATCCACATCTGCACCAACCTCTAGGAGTCTGGTGTAACTCTCTGACAAGCTATCTTGATCTCTGATAGTGGACAGGTGCTCCTCAGTTTCAGTTATTGGTGGTTCAGTAGAAGGACAACCCCAAGCCACCTGCTAGTGAGCAATTGCAGTGGCCCTACAGTTGGCAGAGGTTCTAGTACAGTTGCCCAGTGTCTTATCAGGGACTAGGATCTCCCATGCCATCTGATAACATTAAGGTCATTGATCACCTGCTGCCATGTCCTGCCTCGGTAGATTGGTCACCTATACCGCTCTCAAACAGAAAAGCTCCATGGGTATATAAGGCCTGGATAATGACCTCATTGTCTGCATAAGTAGATCGTGGCTTATCAGGTACAGATGTCTTCTTGGGTGACATATCTCTGTATGAGATGAAACAGAAACAGAAAAAAATGAATAAGCAGACAGGATGGCTGTGAGCTTAGTTCTATATGATTGTATGCATCCAACATGCACACAGTTTATACATATTTTAATTGCTCCTGGTGACTACACACAAGTTAGGCTCCCCGCCCTTGCAATCTACCTCTCCACTGTCTCAGAATCTCACTCACAAAAAAAAAGTATATGTAAAACTCAGTTATCAGCACAGATCTTGTAACACTTCTGCAATGGCGATAAGACAGGTTTAAACTTTCGGTACTTACGTATTACCGCAACCACATTTCCAGTCTGTGATACTTTGTTATGGTTTGACAAAAATATTTTCAAAAAGTAGAAGCTTGTTTTGTTTTCTTTAATAATGTTGTTTTCACTACTGTAACTGTACTCGTGTAGTGTGTTTTGTATAGTCTTTGTAATGTTATTAGGTTACTAGTTTGAGTATTTGAATGCTGGTAGCATATTGCATTGTATTGTTTACTTGTCATTGATGAACAGAGGACTGAACGTCTGGACTGTTGATCACATCTGAACTTTTACACCTTCAAATCGTACTTGATCAGTCAAGTTTCCTCAGCTCCATTTTGGAACTGATTAAATATAAATGTATTGAGAAGTTTTTACAGATAAGTAATCATTGAGGTTTGTCTGCATGTAGTATATTACCTTGATTACACACACTTGCTGGTAATGACGGCAGTGCTCCTGTTATGTGCATTAATAATAGATCTGTACAGAATGGCCATGAGTTTTATGTCGAAAGATATGTTAGCAGTACCATCTCTTAAAGGCACTGCTATTAATAGTTTGGAGAACTGTTGAACTGATTTGTGTTAAGATCTATATGGTAACTGTGTGTCTGATTCATCCTCAGGTTGTTTTAACAATTGTCATTTATTTCTGAAGATTAACATTGGTTCATAACAGTTTATGGTCCGCATTTATTCAATTAACACATTTTTTCCAATGATTCTGTGCCGTTGCTTATGTATTGGGCACTGCTTCTCCATTCTACAAAAGTGTGTGTTTCTTTAAATCATCGTTTACATTGCAAGTAAACATAACCTTTGCTTTTCTTTCAGATAGTTATCTTTACAACTAAAACCAAAGAATGCACTGGGAGCTCACCAATAGGAGGAACGAGTTAAAAGTGTTTATTGGTTTTGGTTGTATTTCACTGGCATCTACGTGGTTTTTGGTGATCTTTACAACTAAGTTATAAATCCAGGTTTCACTTCTTCTATTTCCTCTCAGACTACATGTCAGGGTGCCTACGTGTTATCACAATCAGATTTCGAACAGGAGAAACAGATGTATGGCTTGGAAAAGAACCATTTCTCCTGTTTGAAATGTGGTTGCGATAATACGTAAGTACCAAACTTTCTAATATATTGCTGCATTAGCAATAACAACTATAAATACAGCATTAGAAAAGTAACAGCAAACTTACTACTGCCATATCCACTGCTGTTGAGTTCAGTCTGATAGAAATATAAAAGTAGAACACTTTTTTTCTGTTAACGTAGATAAAACTGTAGACCATCCTATATATTTACAATATAATCATCTGCAATAATTATGAAAACATAACATATAAAATAAAATAATAAACTGGTTGTGTAGCATTCAGTGACATAATTATAGAAATACAGAAATGGCTACGGCAAAAGAAAGGGATGAAAGTAAATAAATATAAAATTATACAAAATGCCTTTCAGAGGTCACTGTACTTCACCGTTTAGTGTTAAACTAAAAACATTAGTTAAGAAATAGCAATTTATCTTGACCATACAGCATTGTAGAAAATAGATAAATCTCCCAATGTCTTATATTTCTAGCAATATTAAGTTCTGTGTTTTAAAACAGTTTTCCCAGTACAAATCAAGGGCATTAGCTACATGATTACCTTTATATATAGTGCAAACTTAGCCTCATACCTCTCAACCTCTTAGAGGAAAAAATCTGAATGAACCCATAAATAATGAGTGGACAGAGACCCCAAAATAGGGACAATTTTTAAATATCACTCTTACAAACTTAGAAAGTCGATAAAGTAACAGGTTTTGTATTAGCATACATTTTCTGAAGGGTATGAAGTCTGAAACTTAAATGCCTGTCATTATTTTCTGACTTCAGTCCTCAACGATTTGCTACTGATTTGCCAGAAAAGCACAAATGTATGAGAAATAGACAAAAAATATGAGGCAAAAATGTGGACATTCTGTCAAAATCTGTATAGTTGAGAGGCATAATCAGCAGTAGGAGCACTGTGAGAATGCAAATGAGGTGTGAAATCATTTACATTCCTGAATACCACAATCTGCACTGTGTGTGGAATGTAAACATGGTATAAGGACCAAGACAATTACATGCACATGACCTAGCAATGCAAGGATAAGCACTGAAAAGTGTTCATTGTTAATGGTTTGCAGGTATCTCTGATTACCCTGACTGCTGGAACATTCTCCCCTCTTTGATATGCACATATTAAGGGTGTGTCTGGGAGAAGAGAACTGAAAAAAGTCTGCAAGTACATTGACTGATTTAGGAGACTGGCAGTCCTAATATTCAAATGTTGGCTTAATGACCACAGTTACCAGCCGTTTGTAGGAACTATTCTTCATATTAAATGGAGTACTGTGAGCATTGTTAAAGATAGCATATTGCAATAAAACAGAGATAGAGTTGATGTTATGAAAGCATAGATAATGAAAGGATGCACCAGATTCAAAGAAAGGGATACACCTGCAGTGTTTGCAGTCTTTGTTTAATATCATGTCAGTAGATGCCTATGCTGTTTGCAATTTCCCAGTCATTCAGGCATTCACAGTCAAGTGCTTAAGGACAACGCTCATAACTTGATTCTGTTGCATGTTAATGTGACTTGATACAATGTCACATTATCAATATATCTAAACAATTTATTACTTTGCTAGCATATGTCTTTGTGGCAACTCTGGGCAATAGTGTGAAATGATTGATTTCATTACACTTGTTTGAGGGTTCAGATGCATGCAGGTCACTATTGCAACATAACACATTTGGTCAAACCTGTAAAGTATTTGATCTCCGATAATTTTCATGTTTTTTCCTTTCATCATTTGCATGCCACTTGGCAGCATGAACATCACTTTCATGGCTTAAGTAAAAAAGTGAAAATTTTAGTTTAAGCTGCTATAGGTAGTGCAAACCAACTAGGTTGCATTGTGTGGCTGTCAGTACTCTGGATAGTACTCAGAGAAGAAAATACTCTTGACAAGTAGCTTTTTCTGTGGTGCAAGGTCTAAGTGCAAACAGCTTATAGATAAAGTATATCTGATACATGGTTTGAATCCACCTACATGATACTTTTACAGAGGGTTGTCTGAATACATATTTAATAACATTTTGTGATACCACTGTGTTGTTTAAAAATCAACTGTTTTCACTATTGCTAACATCATGTGATCATTAATCTGTCCACTTTCACATTATTTGTCATTAACTATAGTTCTCATAATGTGTTTCACAAAGTACATGTTTGATGTTGCAAGGAAATGTGAGAAGGAAAAATTATTCATTTGAATGTAGTTCTTGTTCTGGTTATTGCTACATATGCCCATGCATTTGATTTCATTTAATTTCTCTAAGTTCTCTTCCATATATTCTTCTTCAAATGTCTTTTTCATTTGCTTTCTGCTTGGCATGTGCAATCAGGGTTGACTACCTAGGGGAAAAAGTGAAAATTTTAGTTTAGGCTGCCTTAGCTAGTGCAAATGCACCTGGCATTGTTGTAAAACCCCCCTCATCCAGCAACAGGGAGAGTTTCAGTAAATGCAGATGACTAAGGTCAAATTCTGTGGTACAAGGTGTAACTGAAGTACATTGAGAGAAATAAGGCACAGGAAAGAGATCACATTTTATTTATTCATGCTAACTAACCTTGGTTAGATGGTCATTATTCACAGAGCAAGTCTATGATCAGCACTTTCCACAAGGGACATAGGTGCCACCCCTGGGGTGAATTTATGGTCTCCCATCCAATTGCCTAGGTTGAGCTTGAATAGGGTTATTGAGGAGAACTGCTTCATGTGAATTGGGAGTTTATTCCAGACGAGCGTCAGCCTCTGGGAGATATATCTGTCTCTCCAGTATGTTGTGTTAATGTCACAGGCAAGGTTGAGATCCCTGGGGGTGATTTGCAGATGTGCAGCATGTCCATGAGGCCTTGGTCAGAGACTGCTCTGTAGGCCAGGCGCATGTCACCTCTCAGCAGCCTGTAGGACACAGAGGAACAGTGACAGGACTTTCAGTCTTTGCATGTAGGTCGTGTTTTCAAGGCCCTGAATCTTCTTGGTGAGAAACCTCTGTGGTCTCTCCAGCTGCTGCAGGTGTCTGGTGAGGTGCATTCAAAAGGGAACATTGTACTCTATTTGTGGTCTGATGATGGTCAAGTACTATAGGAGTTACAACATCCTTAGTTTTGGATGCGATGCCCTTACTTATGAGATGCTCGATGTAGAAGGCTTTCCTTACCACTGTGGATGCATAGTGATCAAAGTTTAGATTGCTATCAACCTGTGTTCCAAAATCTCGCACACTGGGTTTGAGTTTAGGTGGGTGTTGTCAATATTGTAATTTGCAGGGACTTCCTCTTTGTCAAAGGGGATAATAATCCACTTGCTGCATTTAGTGTTAGTCTGTGGCATCTTCATTCATTCAGAAATCACTACATATCAAATTTCCACACGGTCTTGTGACAATGTCCGTTAATGCATTAAATTGCAATTTTTACATTCTTTATCCCATGGGTACAATTTCCAGCTGTTACAATAATATTTTAACATTGGGTAAACCTTAACATGACTATATGTCAGAAGTCAGCATCTTTCATCTTCCAAAGTGCAACCTCAAAAGCCATGCCATTAAGCAGTCTATTGTTGAACACTTACTTGGCACAGCTCAATATTTTTATTTCATACTTTTGCTATGTGCTGTAAGTAGTGCCAATGTGTCTGTCAAGGATTCCATCTGCTTTCAGTTACATAAATGCAATTGGAAAGGCTGTGAACCTTTGAGAAATACCAGCAACACGCGAGATCTGAAATAGGCACCTATTCAGACATATTTTGTTAGCATGACTTTTGCAGACATGGCAGACGACGGAGAGTATGGTGCTAAATTTAGAGAACAAAGGTGGGATGTTGAGGAGTCCAGGATATTTGTGGTACTCCTCATGAAGCACTACAGCCATAGGCTACCGCAATGGAATTATACTGGGTCTTAGCATAAGGCTGAGGTTTAGATTAGCTTAGCCAAGTGTATTTCCACTGCAAAGAGGCATTCTGGGTAATGGGGAACAATGTCATCACCATTATAATGAC
The DNA here is from genome assembly GCF_019279795.1 of Protopterus annectens. Classification (NCBI taxonomy): domain Eukaryota; kingdom Metazoa; phylum Chordata; order Ceratodontiformes; family Protopteridae; genus Protopterus; species Protopterus annectens. The sequence continues at coordinate 667,905,877 of NC_056726.1, read as the reverse complement.
CTTAAAAAGTGCAATCAGGATCTCCTAAGCCAATAGGTGTCTGAAATTAGGACTGAGAACACCCCTCAATTGTGCAAATATACTGACCCATAAACTGTATATGATATGGAATTAATGATCTAGCCAGCCAACTCAGTTATTCATTATGCTTTCATATATATTTAATTTCTTTTGGTGCTGTACAGCTGCAGAGCAGATAGCTACAAACCATAAGGTGCACCACGAGAGATTAAGTGCCCTTCAGAGAGGCATGGGCAAGTATGATTCATGTCATTATTTTCATTCCCTCAGGCACTTGCATCTCAAGCAGGCCTGCCTCATGCATCATCACAACCATGCATGCCTTCCCCCAGATTTTGCTGCTTGCATTAGGTGATTAGAATACCAGATTTACTGTGTGTTGGTTCAGTACCCGGAAGCAGCGTTTTTTTTTTTTTTTTTTCAAAACAGGTTTATTGTTTTAACATACAAGAGAAATATAACAATTTTATACAAGTAATTAAAAATAGATATGATTATAACATTCAACAAAACAACTAAAGTATTTACAAAGACATCCACTACAATCAGATCAATTAATTAAACTAAAATACCATGCTATTGAAATTAGGATTTTTTAACAAATTTTGTAAATTATCCCATACAATATAATAAGATGTTTTTCTAGTTGTTCTTGACCTAATTGTGTTTATTTCCATATGGCACACTATATTCATAACATTTTTAAATTCATTGAACGAAGGAGGTGTATCTGAAATCCAATTTCTGGTTATTATTTTCCTAGCCACTGCTAGAATAGACCATAACAAGGGAAGCTTAACATTTTTAACACTTTGAGGTACAGGTGTGTTGAATAATATACGAGATTTAGAAATAATGAAATTATCTGTAAAAAGAGCCTGCAAAAATTCATTAACTGACTTCCAATATTCTTTCAATTTTATACAGTCATAAAACATATGAGCCCAGTCAGCATTAATTTCTACATTACATCTCTTACATAGATTATCTTTATTATTTATTTTATTCATCATCAAAGGTGTATAAAAAGATCTATGTAAAAATTTCCATGTATAAAGTCTCCAGACAATGGAAGACATAGTTCTATAGGCAGATTCCAATATATATTGTTTATCTTGTTGATTTGGTGGGTCCCCATTAATAGAAGTGAAATAATTCCAGTATGTATCTACACTGTAAAAAGTTTCTTGTCTGATAATTTTATGTATGTAAGAAAGTTTTCCTTTATCAGAAACTTTATGTTGTAAATTTAATATCAAGTAATCAATCAGTGTTGGAATAGATTCTTTAACTGTTATAGACATTAGATCTATTTTATTAATGAGATGTTGTCTAAAGGTCTGAACCTCTAACCAGCAAGTTTCTCTTAGATCAAATTCTTGTTTTAAGAAATCTAGATTTTTAACTTTATTATCAGATATCAACTGATACCAGTACTTTAGATCATTATCTATAGCTAAATGAGTTCCTTCAGAAGTAGATGACAAAAGCATACCCTGAGTATACATTATAGGAATATAATAAAATTCCATTCCCTATACTTAGGGTGCATGAATATAAAGTTACGATAGCTAATAATAATATTTAATGGGTAACAAACCATATGTTTAGGTGTAATAGGTGAAGTACAAAATTCCTTTAGTAACCATAACATGGAGTTATTTACAATCATATTTTTATGTGTTAAGGAGATTTTCATGAAGTGCATACTAATTAGCTCCCAATAATCTTTCCATTTTGCGACATATGACTGATCTATTAATAAAGTAATAACTTTTACAATAGAAGAGATAGTATATAAATTAAAGTCTGGAAAAGAAATACCCCCTTGATACCAGCTATTAGTATGTTTCTTTAATGCAATCCTAGGTCTATTAGGTGCCCATAGGAAATTTAACATTAGTGTATTCAGTTTCTTGATAATTATTTTTGTAGGTGGAAGTATTATTGATTGTATTAAGTATAAAATCTTGGGGAATATTATCATTTTAATAATTGTAAGTCTCTCCTCCATAGTAAAAAACATATTATTCCAGGTAAAAGATTTTGTATATTAAGAAAACAGGTATTATAATTATTATATATAATAGATTTAATATCTTTAGATAGTATTATACCTAAATAAGTTATCTGACCTGAATTGGGTACATATTTAGTAAAATCACTAATGAGAATATTTTTTCGTGTATATATAGGTAGTATTTTAGTTTTTTCTTCATTGAATATTAAACCAGAAATACTTTTAAAATTCATCATTTTATCAAATAGAGACTGCATAGAAGAATTAGATCCTGCTGATGTAATTAGAACATTATCTGCAAAAAGTTGAATTTTGGATGTTGTATTTTCATCTATTTCAAAACCCTCTATGTCAGTACTGTTTCTGATCAAATTAGCCCAAGGCTCCATTACTAAAGTGAATAATAGTGGATAAAGTGGACATCCTTGTTTTGTACCTTTAAAATGGGTATTTTTTGTGAAACATATGTTCCTACCTTAATATAAGCCAATGTTCCTTTGTATAAATGCTCAATTAGATTTACAAATGCATCTGAGAAGTTTGTGCACTTCAGTAAGGTAAACAGATAGTCCCAACTTACTGAATCAAATGCTGAACTTATATCAAGACTAATAAGTGTTAAATCTTTCTTTTTCCTATTTGCAAAATCAATTAATGTTAAAGTTCTTCTTATATTATCAAAAGTATTTCTATTTACAATGAAGCCTGTCTGATCTATATCTATAATGCCGGGGATGATTGTCTTCAATCTATCAGCAAAAATACTCATAAACATTTTATAATCAACATTAAGTAATGAGATGGGCCGATATGAAGTACATCTAGTTAGATCTTTACTAGGTTTTAAAATTGGCGAAATAAATGTATATTGCCAAGATGGGGGGGTTATTAACTCAGTTTGGGCCAAAATAAAAACCTTATGTATTAATGAATATGTACTTTTAGAAAGGATTTTATATATCTCTGGTATAATACCATCATTACCCGGTGCTTTGTTTGATTTAAGCTTATTTATTTGTGTAATAACCTCTGTATATAAAATACTTTTGTCCAATAGTTTAATCTGTTGTTTATTAAGCTTTTTATTCATGTTTGTGGTTATAAACTCCTTTATTTTATCTTTAGGTTCCATATTAATGTTATTATGGTTAATTTTGTGAAAGTGATTTCTAAATTCATCTAGTATTTCTGGTATACTAGAAACATTCTTCTTTTCCTTAGAGAAAAGATTTCTTTGATATGGTTTTGTTTATTCAACCTTTTGTTTTATTTTTAAGTCTATGTAAGTATTTGGGGTTATTGAATAAGACAAAACTTGTATTTCTCTAAAGTTATTTTAACTTTATGAGTTAAAATTTCTTTGTATTTCTCATTTAGTTTGTTTATTTCTTCAATAACTGTCTTGTCCATAATATTTTCTTTATTATTATGTTTATAAGAGTCTAATTTACTTTGAATATCTAACGATTCCTTATCCCAAGATTTCCTTTTATTATTATACCATCTGATACTTTGTCCATATAGATATGATTTTAAGGCATCCCAAACATAGACAATGGAGACTTCAGGAGTATTATTTATGTCTAAAAATGTTTTACTTCTGAAAGTATATATTCTTTATAGTCTTTTAGTTGAGTTAAGTATGCTGGTATCCTTTTGATCTGAACATTATGAGTAGTTTTTATCATGAATTCAAAAACAATTGAATTATGATCAGATATAGGACATGAAATGATTTTGGAATTAATTAAATCTGTTACCATCTGGTTAGAAATAAAGACCCTATCTATTTTGAATAAGTTTTGTATCTGTTAGAAAAAGGTGTATGGTAATGATTTTGAATCTATCTGATTATTAATATCATTCAAATGATAAGAATTAGCAAAATCATTTAAATGTTTTGCATTAGATGTAATTCTTCTTTTTCCTATAATGGTAGTATCACTTTCATGTAGTATACAATTAAAGTCACCAGCTAAAATAATATCTCCTATAGAGAATGATATGATCTTATCAAGATGATGTTTCACTGTATTAATACCAATTCCAGGTATCCAATATACATTAATTAAAGTGTAAGTCTTCCCATTAATTTGTATTGTAACCATACAAAACATTCCTTTGTCATCCTGATAAGACTTAATGGTTTTAGGAATGGGTATACTTTTATTCCATAAAATAGCCACTCCTCTTTTTTTCTGAGTGTGCTCTGAACTAACCAATACTGTATATTTGTTTGTGGCTAGTTTATCAATATCTTTTTCAAGAGATGGGTTTCTTGCAGGAAGACTAAGTTGGCCTTATGTAAATTAATGTATCTTATTAGGCTTGCCCTTTTACACGGATTATTCAATCCATTAATGTTTAAATAAATTCCTTTTAAAGATGTAATTTGGCATTTTTAAAACTTAAGAATCTTATGATCAAAATAACAAATAACAACATAAGTAATGTTACATCTCCTCCTTTAGGTGTACCTTTAAATATAGCTGTATTTATTGAATCTCTTATGGAATTTTGTATAGGATTCAATTTTGTTTGTAGTGACAATGAGTGTACAAAATATATTGTGGATGTCAAAACTATATACATATAACAATGAACAAGTGAAAATAATGTAAGGATTAAACCTTGCATCCAGCCTGGAGTTAAAACTCCAACTTAGAGTAGTATTTACCACTCAAGTTAACCCCTACCCTAAGCAGCAGTACCTCAGTTACCACCTTATCAATTTAATACTGGTTATATTTAACTTAAATTAACAGCTTTCAATTCAATTATCTAGCAAGACAAGACTACACATTTGATAAAACAGCATCATATAAACTAAAATAAACTTTTTTTTTTTTTTTTTTAAACTATTCATACTACTATATACATCTATGTAATATAATACACTTGTATTCAAATAGCATTCAAATAATCTTGATATTAGGAACCAAGAGGAGAGAGAGAAATAAAAGACGTGAAAGAGGGAGAGAGAGTGAAAAAAAAAAAAAAAGGAAGGCATATTTACATATTAATTTATTCAAAGTATGTAAAAATAAGTTCTAACATTCATTTAAATCAAAAACTTTGGCTAATATGGTTCAGACATTACATATATTAAGATGCATCTATTTTCTGTCATGTAAATGCAGTCAACAGCTTCCAAAAAAAGACCTTGAATTGCTTGTATATGAGCATTTTACTCATACTCATTATTGTCAATAGAATAAAATATTATATTTATAGAAATTGTTATAAATCATACAGCATAGTTATGCAAATTCTCAGAAACACTTGCATTATTGTAAAAAAAGCCATCTGTATTTTGTATGTCTATACTACTGCTTTAAAATATATCACATGACAATTTCTTCCAGAATAGAGTTATAAAGTTATTTATGCTTGTCAATCAGATTAATTAAATGAGTTATAGTAATGTATATGTTTGGAACATAAGTTTCTAACACAGATTAGTATGCTGCAGTCAAGTAGATTTTCAAAAACACTTGAATAAATGTTTCATTTTCTATGCCTTCTAAAATAAGACATTTACTTACTACAAGAAACTTTATCATTTAAAATCATTATAACTGACATATTTTATGAATTATAACATAGATATTTAAGTAATTATATAAACTAACTCACATTTAGATGTTAAAGAGTTCATTTTCCTTCACATAGTCACATTGCATCAGTTCTACTTCCTGGTAGAGTGTTCTTCCTGAATCTGTGATGTGTCAGTGTGATATCTGGGTCAAAGGTCAAAATGACTGCTTTCAGCTTCTCTGTGAGAATTCTGAGAGTTGAAGCTTTTGAAACAACTCGAGGACACTGTTCATGAGGTAGCCCACATCCCAGATTGTCTTCCTTAACATTTTGGCAGGAAACTTGTTAAAAACTAGTGACAAACATTCATTTAGCAGTGTAAATTCATCTAAACATGACAAAACCTTTGCAATGTATTTTACAGGTTATTACAGCCTCTATGTAAGTGAAATTAAGCCCAAAGTTATTAATAAGTAATAAAACTCAATATTTTTGTCTCAACTCAATTTTTATGCTAATCTTATTATTTACTGTGTCTATATGATCAAAAGCATTTCTATATATTAATATGAAAAAAATAAAGAGAAAGAATAAAGAAAAGAAAAAGAGAGTAGAAAATAAAAGAGTGTAAAGCAAAAATAAAAAAAATGTAAGAGAAAGCTATAAGAAGTATATACAATGGAATATTACTTACTGTTTATATTAATAGAGTTAAAAATAAAACATATTATTTACTATTATTTAGTTCTAATTATTATTAGTTAAAGCATGACAGATTATTTACAAACAAGCATAAGCAGTATAATCAAGAAAGTATAATTAGGAATAGCATTTGAAGAACATATAAACTTTTTACAAGGAATAAATATGTTATTCCATTTATCATATTTTCATTACTCTTCTCTCCCTGCCCTCCCCCACCCTTTACCCACTACATAATCTAAATAGAATGTCATTGTTTAATCAAAGAAAAGAAGAAAAGGAGAAGAAAAAGAGAAAAAAAAATGTATCAAATTACTGACCTTACTTCTCTTTTTCAGAAAGAGAAACAAATTGAATAATAGCTTGTTATTAGTTCCTCAGATATTTTGACTGGTTATGAAACAAAACATTTCTTTGCACACAGAGAATAACTTTGATTAAATCTTTTTCAGAATATTTGTGGTTTTCTGGAAATGCAGGAAGTATATGTAAAAAGATTAATAATGAAGTAAAATGATGAGAGAAAAAAAGAAAAAAAAAAAAACATAGAGCAAATCATTTGTTTTTTAGTCTCTTCTTCCTCTCTGAAGTCTTCCACGAAGTTTCAGTTGCCAGTCTCTTTAATGAAGGACTAGCACATTCCATTTCCTCTATTTTATCCAAAATCTTATTTTTTTTGATAAACAGTAAAGCAGAGTCTAAGTCATCAAAAATTTTAGGACCATCAGGAAGGAAGATTTTTAGCTTGGCAGGAAACAGAAGGTATGTTTTAAACTGTGCTTTTTTAAGCTCCCTGATTAGTGGCAGAAAAACTTTTCTTTTAGCTATTACCAAGGGAGAATAGTCATTGTCAAAACGCACAGTTGTCTCATTAATCTTAACAGGAGCTTTAGCCCAAGCAGATTTAAGAACCATCACTTTATCAAAAGATGATAGAAATCTAACTATAACGGATCTAGGATAGTTTTTGTTAGAGTTAGTATTAGCTATATATCTATGTGCTCTTTCGATACCAAAAGAGAATGCTTCTGGTAAGTCTAAAGTTTTAGGGAGCCATGTTGTTAAAAAAGAAGTAATATTGTTACCTTCAATATTTTCTGGCAGTCCAAAAATCCTAATGTTATTGCGCCTAGATCTATTTTCCAGGTCATCCAGCTTTGTTTGTAAATGTGTATTTTGTTTCAGCAGAAACTCAGTGTTGATTTCCTCTTCTTGGATTCTATTTTCCATGTCATTCACAGCTTCTTCTATGCCTGTCATCTGGATCTTCTGTTGTTGCAGGTCTATATGTAACAAGTCTATTTGTTTTGTAGTTTTTCTATGAAGGTATCTATTTTAGTATCCATTTTATCCATCTTAGCAGTAAGTTGCTGGATTATAGTTATCAGAGACTGAAGTTCTTTCTTGATGCTGGAATCTTGAGAATTTGTCTTACTGGAACTCATTTCAGACTGATAAACTGACAGGAAAATTTCCAAAGTGATTTCTGACAGGAATATTGTTAAAATTTCCTTTCTTTTTTAGATATAGTTCAAGAACTATATAAAACAAACATATTTAGAAAGAAAATTACTTCAAAAATTAATTTTTTAACTAATTAATTCCTGTCAGTGTAATGAAATTGGTGGAGCTGAAGAAATCTGCTGCTATCCTGTGTTCATCCTTGGCCACGCCCCTCGGAAGCAGCGTTTTTTTAATTAATGATTATTGATAATATCTTAATAGTTCTCTGTCAGGAAGAATTATATTATGGTAATTGTAATTATTGATTTAGAATGCATATTTCCAAATTGTCATAGTGAAATAAATGTAGATGTTTCTTATATTAGATCATCTGTTTATTTAATGACACATGCATATCCTTCCATCATATATGACTGTTGCAAGGTGTGTAGCAGCAAATTATCATAATTGTTTACATTTTGCCAAACCAATTTTGTTAAAATATACAGTACTGTGACATGTCATATATCTAATTATCTCTTTTTTGATTCCTTCCACCCTTTTTCTTCCTTTTATTTGGGGGGTATAATTTATTAACAATTTGCTGTTTAAAAATAGTCATCCACAGTATATAGACAGGCATACCAACCACTGCAACTCAGCTCACCATACCCCCACAGATGACAGCACTTCAGGGTCACACCCTGTCAGTGTTGCCTCCACAACCCCTGCTCTACCTGCTTCAAGTGCGTCAGGTAGCCCTGCCCTCACTGATGATGCAGTGGTACCCTCCAGGGGCAGTGGTAGTGAAGGTGATGATTTTGTCACCCAGCAGGAACTGACAGTGCTGGTGGAAGATGTAATGGAGAGGGGTTTTGGTGCACATATCAGCTGATTTGAAAAGATCCTGCATCAGGGAGCTGCTGCAGGAGACAGCGATGACAGTTCTGAGGGAGAGAAATGCATTCTCACTGTTCTCAAGCTGTATGTGGGTGTGCCTCTGATGTCCCCTAACTATCCTCAATCATTTTGTCTCCCAACCTTTTGTCTCCATCACCATCCCTGTCTGTCTTGTATGTCTTGCATGCCTACAGATACTTCCTAACCTACCCTACCTACCTGACCCTCTTACTCCTTAGCACCTTTCTCAACATTTCTTCCCCCAACAATGGGCAGCTGTCCCACAAAAAACTATGCCCCATAATGCTCGTGCATAGTTCTCTACTTTGTCTGTGTGTCATCCTGACATTGTTAATTAAGTCAAATTGGCCATACAATATTATGCCATTGTTGTCACCCATCCATGGTGCAGTGACTTTGCAAAGTCATGAAACTGTGTGGACAATTGTACATTGATGTGATGAAGTGGATAGCAATGCTGCTCTCCCATGAACCTCCTGCAAATTCCTGTATTCTTTTCCCTTTGTGCTGCCCTCTGTTTGCCAGCCTCATTTTTACCACTGTCCTATCCTCCCCCTTTTCACATGTTTAATCTGGTCAAAAAATAAACTCACACACACAACACACATGACCAGAAATGGTCCATGGAAAAGCTTTCACTTTATGTCCTTGGCATTTGTGCAGAATTTGACATAGTGCTGCAATGTTGAGTGACAGTGAATGCTGTTTAACTTTTTATTGCAAAAACTGAAGATTTCAATTTAATCTGCAGTGGTCTAGTTAATGTCATGCAAATATGCTTAAATCTGCTGCACTGTGGGAATTTAGAGTAAAGCCATACTAAATGCAGCACTGTGGAACAGTTAATTAAATAATTGTTAGGCTGCTGGATGCATTAAGTTAGGTGTTCCTATGTGGCATGTTGAGATAATTACCCTCTTTGTAGCCTGATGTTTTGGCATAGTGTCATGAGTTTGATTACAGCTCTATGTAGTTTATTACTTCATGACAGTTCAAATTCTTATCACATATTTAATTGCAAGCATCTGTATTTCTCTAGATACAACACACAATTCCTTAGCATAACAGTTTAATAGTGCAGCAAGACACATTTTCAAAAAACGTTGCAGCTGCAACAGGGAGGTCCTAGTAAGCCATTATCCTGGTTAGATATTCATGTTTATTGCACCCCCTAATCCTTTATTTGTTCATATAGCAACCAGTTTATTGTAGATCACATGCAGATTAATAAAGATTTAATAAGTAAGACAAAAACACCATAGAGATGTTTGTACATGTCCCACAAAACATATTGTTGCTTTTCCTCTCTGCATCTGTTTCAAACTCTCTCTGTTTACCCCTCATTTTTCAATACGTTTTCATTGTGCTTCAGTAGTATTATATTAATGCTGTGGAGTAGTGATTCCTTTGTGGCATGATAGAAATATTTTTGAATAATGTCAAGAGTTCTAATCCAGCCATTAGCTGAATGTTACTGAGTGTTTTTGGTTCACTAATTTTAGTGAACCTGTTGGCTACATATTTTTGTGAGCCACCATTCTCCTTCTTCAGGGATAATCTACTTTGCACCTGCCTCCATGTCACACTGCCGATGCATCTTCTCCCTTCTGTATCATTGTTCTTTCAAATCTGCATTTGCACAAAATCTTACGCTGGGCAACAAATGCAAAGAAGGCTAAATAGAAGTACACAGTTTATGGCAATATCTCTGCATTTGATTGCCTTCATCTGCTTTACTCTGTCTCACTTTGCGCCACTGTGCTAAGCTATGTTTATTCAGTTTAATGTAATTGTAAACAAGGCAAAGAGTTGGATGCATGGATTACAGTGGTCAATAAGGTAGTAAGGATGAATACATACATTCATGTTTGCTGAAATCTGCTGTCAAATATTACCTATCACAATTCTGAATCTCTACATATTGTGCTAAGATAATACTCAGGTATAAATGCTTTACTTGACGTGCTGAAAATGTTTGAATACATATGGATGGCAACATGTTTCATGATATTTTGTCTCACCACTGTGTCTGTAAATGTTGACTAAGCCTTTACTTAACTCATTATCCTGCTACTACACTAATTTGCCCGCTACCTATTGTGAAGGCTGTCTTGTAAAGATGCTTGCGTGGAAATTGGTAACATAGAATACTGGAAATTAACCACTGTAAGTTCAACTACAAGAAAAAAATTAGAAAATTATTTTTGTTGCACAATGTTTGTATGTTTGTGTCAAAAAATGATCGTGATTTCTGACTAATGTTGACTCACTTAATTCATTTGTTTAATGTAATATGTCTGTTACACACTGTTTACATTTGCACTGTTTCGCCAGTTTGTTTAACCTATTGTCACAGAATCCATCATGTTATTCTGCAGTGTACTGTCAAGTGTGTTCATAGGTTCATAGGTTCATACTAGGCTATCTGCCCTATGGCATTTATAAGCCTAGCCAGAGTGTGTTTGGCTTTCGCCACCCATTTTAAATTAATTTTGCTATGCCCTTTTTTGAGGTTAGTATACTGTGCCTCTGTCTTAACAGTGACACAGAAGTGATAACCAGGGTAAAACTACGATCTTCCATCCACTCATCAAGATTCCTCTTGAAGAGAGTCAATGAGGGACTCTGCTTAACCTGGACTGGGATTTTATTCCAGAGTGAAGGGAGCCTCTGGGTTATGAATCTGTCCCTCCAGCATGTCCTATTTATTTCAGTGCTGAGGTTCAAGTCTCTTGAGCGCGTAGCTCGATGGGATTTAGATTTTCTGAGGTGCAGCATGTCCATTAATTCTGGGTTGGACATGGCTTTATACGTCAGGCACATATCGCCTCTGAGCAGGCGGTATGCCACTGAGTAGAGCTGGAGTTTCTTTAACCGGGCAGCATATGGCATCTGTTTGAGCCCTTTGATCCTCTTGGTGAGGTACTTTTGGGGTATTTCCAGTTGCTGCAGGTGTCTGGTAAGGTACATCCCAAAAGGGGCATTGTACTCAATTATGGGCCTGATGAGGGATGAGTAAAAAGGCATAATGAACTCCACTGATCTAGATGTGAATCCCTTCATGATTAGGTGGGCTATATAAAATGTTTTTCTAACCACTTTGGCCACGTGGTTGTCAAATGAGAGATTGCTATCAACTTGGGTCCCCAGGTCCCTAATTACTTCTTCTGTACTTAATGGATTACCACCTATGTGGTAATTTGTGGGCACTTTGTTTTTGCGAAAGGGGATGACTATACACTTTTTGGCATTTAGCTTGAGGCCATGGCTCTGGCACCAGTTGTCTGTTTCTATGAGGCCCTTTTGGAGGATGCTTGTGTCAACTGGAGAGTTGATTATGGCGCCCAGTTTGCAGTAATCTGCGAACTTGGTCAGCCACAGTCCTTCCGTGTTGGCCTGTACCTCCAAGAAATATATACCGAACAAGAGAGGTCCCAGGACTGAGCCTTGTGGGATGCCACTTGTAACTGGTTTGGAGTTTGACATGGCTCCCGCAATTCTAACCATGTGGGTTCTGTCCTTGAACCAGTTTGCAACCCATCTAGTGACATAGGGGTTTATATTTAAGCTGGTGAGCTTATCTATAATGCCTGAGTGGGGTATTGTATCGATGGCTTTTGCGCGGGCCAGGTAGGCTGTGTGGACCACCTTCCCCTTGTCAATGGCTTTGGTGACTGTTTCAAAGAAATCGACCAGGTTTAAGAGGCAGGATCTGCTCTTAACAAAGCCAAACTGGGTAGGATCCAGTGTCTGTAAGTCCCCAATATCTTTATTTATGAGGTCCATGATGATCCTTTCCATAGCTTTGCAGACCAAGCTAGTCAGGCTTATGGGGCAATAGTTTCCAGGATCCGTTGAGGCACCACCTTTGTAGAGAGGGACCACTGTTGCTGTACGCCATTCTTTGGGTACATATCCTGTAGTAAGGCTGAGATTGAACAGTAGTTTTATGTTTGGGTTTAGCTCTTCTTGGAGTTCATGTAGGACGCAGCCCGGGACATCGTCTGGTCCCATTGATGCTGTGTTTTTTGCTTTGGAGAGGGTGGCTCTTACCTGAGCATCTGAGATGTCAGGGGGGCAGCACTCTGCTGGGATAGATATTTGCCCTTTTGGTGGGGAGGGGGGGGAGTTTGCGCTGAACCTGTCAGCTAGGATGTTGGCAATGTCTGTGGGTTCGGTGTATTTTTTGTCATTTTGGACTAATTCTGAGCATATCTGGGAATTCCCACCCAGGTTCCTAACATAACTAAAGAAGTGATTATCCTTAGTGTCCTGTGCAATTTTTCTCTCGAAGCTGGCCTTAGACGATTTTATGAGTACCCATAGTTTTTTGCTAATACTTATCAGAGATGCCTTCCCATTAATGTCCTTCACAGTAATACAGTGTACAGTAAGGACACTATCTACATTTCATTATAAAAGTATGTCATTACATGCGACAATCATAGTGATGTTACATCATCTTGTGCACAAATATGCATTTGCTGTATGAACTGTGATGCACAGTAACATCTCTTCCAAGCATTGTTTTTTTTTACAAATACTCTGATGCCCAATTTCATATAGGTATTACCCATCTTCTACAGTAGCACTTGTGGCTATTGCATTGATCTCTAGATTGTGTAATCTAGGTTCGTAGAAGGCTTAGTACCCAACATGGAAGACTTGTGCATTTGTGACTGTGTGTGTATGAGTCTATATTTATCATTTGGTGGTATATCCACTTCACCAAGGAATAATACATTTAACTGTTCTCACAGCTCCCTTATCCATATTTTCACAGAAACATCCTCTCTTAAACAGACTGATGAGGTATATGACAAAATTGTACTCTCACCCCTTAAGAGTCAGACTTCTTCTGTGGCACTGATATCTATTATATTGCTCTGTGGATTATGTAACCTAGATAGGTAGGAGGTTCAATAGCCAATATGGAAGACATGTGTCTGTGTGTGTGTGTGTGTGTGTGTGTGTGTGTGTGTGTGTGTGTGTGTGTGTGTGTGTGTGTGTGTGACTGTGTGTTTCACTTGGTGATATATCCATTTATTCTGAGAATGAAAGAGTTAACTGTTCTCCCAGCTCTCTAAATCCAATGTTTACAGATATATCCAATCTGAAACACACTGATGAGGTCATCATAACAAAAGTGCAATCTTTCCTCTTAAGTGTCAGACTTCTCCTCTGGTGCTTGCAACTAATGCAGTACTCTCTAGATCATATAACCTAGACTGATAGGTTCAACATCCAACATGGAAGATGTGTGTGTGAGAGAGAGAGAGAGAGAGAGAGAGAGAGAGACAGAGAGAGAGAGAGAGAGAGAGACAGAGAGAGAGAGACAGAGAGAGAGAGAGAGAGAGAGAGACAGAGAGAGAGAGAGAGAGACAGAGAGAGAGAGAGAGAGAGAGAGAGAGAGAGAGAGAGAGAGAAAAGTTGGTGGTGTATCCGGTTGAGAATAAAACATTTAACTGTTCTCACAGCTCTGTTATCCCAATCGTTATAGACACAGACACATCCCCACTGAAACACAGTGATGTGGTTATCCTGAAAAAAGTGCATTTGTCCCCTTAGAACGTCTGCTCTGGTACTAATAAAGAGTTTTCTAGATTGTATAACCTTAGATAGGTAAAAGGTTTGATGGCCAATATAGAAGGCTTTTGTATGTATGAGCCTGTGTGCATCACTTTGTGATGTACACAGTTCTCCTAAAAATAATACATTTAACTTTTCTCACAGATCCTTATCCCAGTTTTTACAAATAAATCTTCTGTGAGACACATTGATTTAGGTCATCCTGACAAAAGTGCAATCTCTCCCCTTAAAACCCAAACTTTTCCTGTGCTGTTTATGACTAATGCTGTGCTCTCTAGATTGTGTAACTTAGAGAGGAAGAATAGTCAATGCCCATTGTGGAAGACTTGGGTCTTTGTGTGTGCGAGATTGTTAGGATCACTTGCTGGTGTATCTAATTTTCTGGAAAATAATACAGTTAACTCTTCTCACACTTTTCTTAGCTCTCATTTTACAGAAGCATCCTCTCTGAAACACACTGGTGAGGTCATCCTGACAAAAGTCAATCTCTGCCCTTAAGAATCAGACATCTCCTGTGGCATTCAGTACTAATGCAGTGCTCTCTAGTTTACATAACCTAGATAGATAGGAGGGTCTATGCATAACATGGAAGACTTGTATATGTGTGGATGTAATGCTTGCTGCTGTCTCCCTTTCCCCGTAGGATGTATTTAAAAGTGCACACACTCTCTTATATCAACTTTTATGAACATATCCTGTCTGAAACACAGTCATGAAGTTATCCTGATAAATGTGCAATCTCTCTTTCCTTAAGGATCAGATTTCTCATGAGGGCTTTTTGAGTAGTACAGGGCTTTTTGAGTATGTAAATAGATAGGCAGGAAATTCAATACCCACTATGATTATTTGTATATGCATGTGTGTATATGGGAGGATGTTTATAGTTAGGTGAGCATGTGCTCAATCAGCCTGTACTCTGAATAAGCATTTTAAAATTATAGATGATTACACCATCCTCTAATCCCACATTTCACATCCACAACTTCATTGCAATGCACGGGTGTTGCTAGGCATTCTGTTTGTACTATGATTACAATTTTCTATGCATTACACAAAGAAAACTTTGCTTTTTTTAGGCAATACTATGTCCACAGATTTGTAAATTAATGCTTCAGATAACACTGTTATGAGATGGAAAATATCCATTTAATCATTTTATATGGAAAGTCATGCAAACATTTGTTTAGTGGGGTGGGGGAAAACATCTCCATTCTTCAAATGGCAGTTGTTTTTGTGGCATCTATAAGAGCGCACAGTTACAACATTATATTGTCTACCTACACCCCTGGTTCAATACAGTGATGAGGTCATTGTTTTGCAAGTGGACTGAAGCTATTTGAATATTAGACTTCTTCTGTGGTGTCTGTATGTCTTACATTATTCTCTATAATGTGTAACTAGATACGAAGGATGTTCAAATGTAGAAGTGCTTAACTTCTACAAGTGTGGCTGTCAATGGAGTCTGAATTGCTTTATACACATTTGTAGTGACAACTTTTAAAAGCACTGATTGGCTGTAATAATACTGTAACCAGATACATTACATTGGCAATAAACTGCTGGTATTATCTCTTCATAGATGTTTTATGTTTCAGCTGTAGTCATTATTCTCCTGTGGTGCTGGTTGATGATAATTTGTTGTAGAGAAGGTATAAGTGGATAATTAGGTGGTTCGATTCCATTACTTCTTCAAAAGTGTGACATTTGTTACTGTCATATACTATTGGCCACCTCACAACCACTTTCATCTATCCTTCTAATTATGAGATTGAATTACAGTGGCACTCTGTGATGGTGGCAAATCCTAGCATCACCAGAAAAAATATTTTTTTGTCCACAAAATGATTACATATTGCTAACATACATGCAGTATGATACATTTGGAGCACGTCTTCTCTGGTGTTGTGTGACTTTGACAGCGTCCTTTGTACATTGTATAGCTACATATGTAGGATGTTGGAATCCAGCTATGAGTGTATCATTGTATACTGTTCTGCAAAGAGATACATGATGTGTAGCTGCACGGCGTTATTGTGCACTTTGAACGCTTTTCAGCAAACACACCAGTTAATAAACAGTTGTGATGCCATTCATTTAACTGTGCACCGTCTCAGCTGTACCTGAACATGGTTGTGTGACATTTGCTATTCAGGCAATGATGTTTAGCTTGTGATCTTGGGTAGTTGTGTGAAATCCATTCATTACTGCTCAGACTACTTGGTGTCATGTTATTGTGACTGTACACGTCACTAACACTGTTGTCAAGCACACTTGTTTGTATACATATAAATGTTGGTCTTCTAAAAGCTAGGACAGTTTGTCACATAACAATGCTTTTATTCAGAGTAATGATAACATTTGCATTCATGTTCCTTATATAACATATGTAGGAAGTGTTATCTTCTGGCACAAGAGAATGAGACCACGCTGTCTGTTCTTGACTTACTACAGCAATTACAGACACACATATCCCTTACAGAAAAAAACATGATGTAATGCTTTCACATAACCATATATGCCACAATTGTACTGACATTTCTACCATGGTGTAATCATCATGTATAATATCATGTATTGTCTGTTGAGAAATGTTCATATGTTTTCAACATCCACATTCAGTGCA
>NC_056726.1:667754021-667884021 GCF_019279795.1 Protopterus annectens | reverse complement strand
TTAGTTGTCACATCTACCAACGAAATGATTTAAAAAAAATCACTGTATACCAAGATTATATATTCCTCGCTCCGAAGGCGGGATGGGCCTCCTTGAAATTGATTACATGTATAGATCTACAATCATGTGATTCCACACATATCTGCTGACCTCACAGGATCCAAATGTAGTGAAAGTTTTGAAACATGAGGAGAATAAATTTAAGATGATTTCTCTGCTTAATTTAGCAGAAGCATATAAACGTCAAGTAGGAATGGAAATTATACCAGAAGTAGATAAAAATCAGGCAGCAACTGAATGTGCTAAAAAAACAAAAGAAAGAATATAAGGTGAAGGACCAAATGAGAAGGCAAGAAATGTGGAAAAAACATAAATATAGTTGCAAGTATAGAAAGCTTCTGGAAGAGCCTCATGTTGATCAAGAATGAACACAGGAATGGTTAAGGAGAGGTGAATTCACATCAAGAAATGAAAGGTTAATATTGGCAGCCCAAGATGGTGGGCTATGTACATGCTGGTTTACAAAATCCATTGAACATGTGGGAGAAACAGACATATGTGGGTTTTGTAAACTGAATTGGAAACGGTCACACACCTTGTTGCTGGTTGCGATGCACTAATGGCAGAGGGACTGTATACTGAAAGGCATAATAATATGGCGAGACTGTTACACTGAAGATTGTGCAAATATTATGATATTGAAGTGGCTGAAAGACAGCCACAAAGAATCAGAGAAAATGATGAAGTTTATATCACATGGGATCACCCAATACCAACAGTTCAAAAGAGAGATGCTAGAAAACCAGTTATAGTGGTCCAAGAAAAGAAGACAGAAGTAGCATTGATCATTGAAATCACCACACCCAGTGACTACAATGTCTTGCGTAAAAAAGACACAAAGTCATAAAGTACCTAGATCTGCAGGGAGAAACGAGAGCCATGTGGAAGAAAGATACCCAGACAGTTCCAGTAGTAGTAGGAACAACTGGTCTTATAAAAAATAATTTACAATCGTATTTAGATATGTTACCAATTCATGTAACACCATACGAATTGCAGAAGGATTAATTACTGGGCACATTGCAGGTGCTCCGAAGAGCACTTTTGGCTAACATCAAAGAGTGAAACAATACTAATTTCATGAAATTTAATTGTGCTTTGACTTAGGAATGGGGTCCATTCCAGTCCTGGTATTAGAAACCCAAAAGACTTGGAAATATTAAAAAAGGTAGAAGTCACATCTATAATGGTGGCAGATGTCCTTGTCTCTGTGGTTATGCCCCTCAGCCTGCATCTGTTGATCATCTGCTAGACTGTCATTTTTTCTTGGAAGGTGGGGCATTACCTCCCACTGGCCTTTCTTTTGGGAAGTTGGACAATATTCACTGGGATATCTGAAGAGGATGAGGCCTCCATCTTGATGGACTCATAGATTTTGGCTGTTTCAACCTCATAAGGGTCAGGTGAGTGGTGGTATGGGATCATCTTCACAAATGCCTCTCCAGTGCTGATCTGTAGCCCTTTCAATGTATTTCATGGTCTTCTTCTGGCCAGGCATACAGTATGCACAGCCATTCCTCCCTCACCCTTTCCATATTTAAGCATGAGCCTTCTCTGCCTAGCATGGACTCCTCTTGTTGTGATTTAACAATTTTGTACAGAGATCCAATATTCTCTGATGCTATTTCCTAGAGCTTAGTGTCAGTAAGCATCATGGGGCATTATGGAGACACCAAAGTTTATGTACACTGGAATGGTGTAGTAGAACACCTCACCTGATACGTAAACAAAGCCTAATATGGGAAGAATATTCACAATGAGATTTACTTGTGCAGATTTTCAGTGATTATTTCAATTTAACAAAAAGCTCTTGTGATAAAAGCAACAAAAAGATGTGTAAAAAGTGGATAAGCGGTCAGCTTTTACATATATGCAGGATTTGTTATGGCCTATGTTAGTTTTTCAGGTTGTTATACAATTTTCGTACTTTTTGTATTCTACACTTTTAACCAGAAGCCCATATGAAATCAAAACAATGAAATATATTTGTTAAGTAGATCAATGACTAATTTTATTATGTGCATAACTGACCACCTCTATTTAACTCGATTGTTGTTTTGCTTACAGTGTTTTGCACTGTTTGCATTCTATAATTTTAAAAAGAATGCAATCTGTAGCTAAGTCAAGCTTATATTTTATTAAGCAGGTATACTGGTGGATTTTCTACATATATAGAACTGAGTTTTCCTCCATTTATCAGATGGCACTTTTACTTCTAACATTTTTGCATTAGTTACCTGCTTTAATTTTGTTAAGAAGACTGCTTATTAAACAGATGAGAAAGAAGATTTAGATCATATGCAAGGTTGTACTTACATCAATTAAGCAGATGTTTCTTGTATTTTGTTTCTATATTGTTTGTATTGTATGACTTCAGCAAGAAAGCCAGCTGTGTTTAAAGCAAATAAACTATTGGATAGAAACAAATGGAAATTTTGGAATATATTCAGGATTGTGGTTAGAAGCATTTAATTGGATGCTTATTTTACTTTATTTTGCCAACTATGGTTTTAACAAACTGCTTGTATTTAAAGCAAATAAAATGTCTTATTTAGTAGAGAAATGGAATATTCTAGTGCATCTGTAGGACTGTGGCCTGCACAATTCATTTGCACAGCTCATTTTCTTTTTTAATAAGAAGGTTATTTAAAACAACTGCATTTGCTTACTAATCAGATAGTGTGGGGAATTTAACACATATGTCATTTTTGCATCCAGTTCTATTTCACTTGATTATAGTTTTATTTATATATTTCTGCACTGTTTGCTTTCTACATTGTTAATAAGTGGGTTGGCATTTTTATGATAATTACATGTATTCATTAAATAGATAAGACGAGTGAGTAATTACTACTAGCTGTCTTTAATTGAGTAACAGTTTGGGAATGTGGCATGAATGGCTATGTTAGATACTGGAAAACACATTTTAATGCACTTCTTTTGAGGAGATGAGAGAATATTTTAGTGCATTGGTGTGATGGCTGTTTGCACTGTTTAAATTGGCTACCTTACATTATATGAAATATTAGTTTGTGCTCCAGCAAAATAAATAGCTACTTTACATTATATGGAATGTTTGTTCATGCTCAAGCAAAATGAATGTGGTGCCAGTCTTCAGGGTTAGTTGATATTCATTTATTTGATTCATTCATTCATTTAAGGTATTAAGGCAAGACTCATCATCATCATCATCTTCTTTCGGCTGTTCCCATTAGGGGTCGCCACAGCAGATCACCTGTTTCCATTTCTTTCTGTCCTCTGCATCTTGCTCTGTCACACCAACCACCTGCATGTCCTCTCTCACCACATCCATAAACCTTATCTTAGGACTTCCTCTTTTCCTGTTACCTGGTAACTTCATCCTTAGCATCTTTTTCCCAATATACTCAACATCCCTCTTCAGCACATGTCCAAACCAATGTAATTGTGCCTCTCTGGCTTTGTCTCCAAACCTTCCAACCTGGGCTGACCCTCTAATATACTTATTCCTAATCCTGTCCACCCTCGTCACACCCAGTGCAAATCTTAACATCTTTAATTCTGCCACATCCAGCTCAAACTCCTGCCTTTTTGTTGATGCCACTATCTCCAACCCATATAACATAAGACTAAGAGGAAATTTTTTCAATTACAGCCTTGTTACACTACATATAAAGACATAACATGAATACAAGATATTAGCTGTATATTACTTTATCAGTGGCAAACATTACAATGTAAAAAAGGCAGTACAATAAATTGATGAATAGCTCAGTAAAAGTATTCACGTGCTTATATTACAATGACAAGAACAGCACACGTGTGAGAATGTTTCCAAATTGTAATTGCAAGAATTTATGGAGCAGGGATATTCCTTGAATATTCATACTGTAGGATACAGATTTGATATAAGTTATATATGCTGAGAAAAACAGATAATTTACTCACACAGCATTGCACAGTATTTAGGAGATGGTGACCAAATAGCCTGGCTTTAAACAAATAAAATATGGCAGACTGCTGTCAGCTAATGGAAGAAAGATATAGACTTTAGGACCTAGGAGGAAAATGCTTTGGTGTAGCAAAGTGGTGGGGTTTTTCCCCTTGTGTCTCCACTGAAAATGGGTTTGTTTGCAAACTCAGTTGGACTAACCCAGTTAACAAATGTGAAAATAAAATAAATAAATAATGTTAAAGAATAGAAATGGTGAGATTTCATTTCACACAGAGCTAAATGGAGGAGGGGCACTGACCAAAACTCTGATCTGTGATACATAACAATAAGTATCCTGTTTTTCTTTTTTTGCTTAATTTTACTAGTTATTGCTTATTCTAGATATTTATAGCACCTTTTATTGCCTGCTGCATATGTTTGACTGTATTTTATAGCTATAAACTAATCTGCATGGTTGTACTAAAGTTGTCTGTTTCACTGGGCCTGATAAATAAGATTTTTACTGTCACACTGTTTGTAAATCTTTTCTAGCTAGTTTCACTGTGTGTAAGGTATTAACTGGAAATTTTCTCCACTTGTTAAACATCTGTTTGTTTGTTCTGATTCCCTGCCAAGGAGTGTATCATATAACTGATTTAGTTTCCCATACTTGGTGGCTTTGCAGTTGCCTGCTCCTACTGTAGATTTAATCTGGGACACTCCTCCCAGTCTAGTGTCATTAGCTCATTCTGCTTAATACAGAGAGAACATTCGAGAAGGCCAACAGACTTAGTTTCTTAACCTTGAATTTTCCCTGTTCCTCCTTTCTCCATTTCCACTTTACTAAAAAAAAAAAAAAAAAAACAGCAAACAAAAAAAAGTTATAATCTTGTTTCCTGCCTTTCCTGTAACCAGTCTAGTCCAGATACATATTTGCTGTATCCAGAACTGTTTGTAAGCTTCTGAGCTCCTCCAAGTTTTTCTGTGTTGGAAGGAAGCCTTCTAGCTTATCAGTGGGAGTGTTAAACTAGGTAGCCTATCTATCACAAGAAGAGTGGTTTCTGGCCCAGAAATTGTAGTTTATTAGCTGTTTGGTCAGTTTTTCCAACTCTTTCAATGTTCTGCTTTAAAAGCCTGTGTTTGCACTTGTTTCCCACCTTTTCTGTAACTAGTCTAGTCCAGATACAGATTTGCTGTATCGAGCACTGTTTGTAAGCTTCTGAATGGTGGCAAAAAGTCTGCTCTTCAATTTTCCCTTAGATCTGCTAGTTGTCTCCTCTCCTGCACTTTTACTAGCTTATTAGTCCAGCACTTTATCAGACTTCTTGTAGCAATTGTTGTAGCACACAAAAGTGCTACCAGCACTAAACGTTCTACAAGGAAACAGCTCCAGTACTTATTATTAATGCCCACCCCTCCAGGCATGTCTAAAGGTCAGTTCCCTGTGCTTTTTCCTATTAACCTTGTGAACTTGGGCATCCTGAGGCAATGTAGCAACTGCCTCATGTACACTGACAACCCTCTTCTCTTACCTCCCAACAATCAAACTTGTGAGAGATGCACTTATATATCCAAATTGGAAGCCATGCACTCTCCAGTCAAGGCCAGAATAGCTGGTCAAGAGGAGAAGGTCAACACTTGCACCACACCACATGGAACATATAGCCCTCCAGAGCACACACCAGCACTACCTTCACATAAAAACACAAACCACACACCCACCTTTGCGGAGGCTCTCAATAAACATCTATCCAAACAGCAGAGGCCTCCCAGGCAGCAATGTCCTCGACCACCACAACACAACACTAATCACGAGACACATAACTCTCCTAAACAGTGCACCACTCAATCAAAGCCCCTAAGGCAAACAGCATGCCCAACAGACTAGACATAGGTGACTTGACAGTGAGGCACACTGACGTCCCACTTACTAGGCTGACTAATGAGAAAGTAACAGTCAGCTGCCTGTCAGGTGCCAAGGCTCTTGCCACCCCTATAGTGCCTTTTTTAGGCTGTATTCCAAAGACCAAATTACCACCTTTACAGCTACAAACAAGTGCAATCTGAGGGTCATGCTGCTCAATGCTAGAAATCTAAATCTCAAAATGCACTCACTCAAAGCACGCCTTAAAATGGAGAACATCGACATTTGTGCTGTAAAAGAGACCTGGTTCAAAGCAGCAGAAAGCACCCCTGCACTACCAGGCTATAACACATTCCACACCCTTTGGCCCCAGAACTTGGACCGAAGCTCCAAAGGCAGTGGTGTTTCCATATTCATAACAGATGTGCACACGTCCAGACTGGTAGCCCAA
Organism: Protopterus annectens; assembly: GCF_019279795.1. NCBI lineage: Eukaryota > Metazoa > Chordata > Ceratodontiformes > Protopteridae > Protopterus > Protopterus annectens. The sequence goes on along the minus strand of NC_056726.1, from coordinate 667,877,733 downwards.
CATAACACATCAGAGATACTTCAGGTGCAGCTAACATTGGGTAAGACAGTGATTCAGGTCATAGCCTGCTATAGGTCCCCAACCATGTCCCAAGACTCACACTCCATATTCCCAAGCACCCTGGAAAATATTAGGGTCCAACCTAACACTCTCATACTGGGCAAAATTCATTAATTCCAATTCCCTGGACCAACTCGCTCTTACCCCTACTAGAGGTAGCAACATCCTTGACCTGGTCATTAGTAACATGGGCTACCATTTTCTGCACCAGTAGTCAACTCCTCGCTGGTTAAATCCGACCACAAACAAATCACCTTGGAAATCCACATCCCTCCTACCCCTCCACCACCCACCAAGTTAACCACCATGAAAAACTTCTCCAAAGCTAACTTTGGGCTCCTAAAAACAGAGCTGGCTAACTTCACGGCACCCATGCAAATGGAGAATAGTTGCATGACCTCTGAATCATACACCAATGCACTGTACGAACACGTACACAAATGCATGGATCTCGCCATACCCAATAGAACCAAGACGCTCTACTGCAAAAAATGGAAGCCAGTCTGGTGGTTCCCTGCCATAAACAAACTCTACAATCATCATCATCATCATCATCATCCCCTTTTTCCCATTTACATGGGGTCGGGTATCGCATTAACTGTTGCCAACTCTCTCGATTCAGTGCCACTCTCCTGCCTTCTTCAACACTCATGCCTGACTGCCACAGATCTTCTTTCACACAATCCATCCACCTCTTTGCTGGACACCCTCGCTTCCTCTTACCTTCTTCCTGTCTGTCCCAAATCTCCCTCACCAGATTGTCTTCTGCTTTTCTACACATGTGCCCATACCATTGTAATCTGTTTTCTTTGATCTTTTCTGCAATTGGAGCTACTTTGGCTTATGCTCTTATGTCCTTATTTCTTTGCCTGTCCCGCAGTGTGCATCCTACCACCTTTCTCAGTCACTTCATTTCCATCACCTCTAGCTTCTTCAACTGTTCTGCCTTTACTGCCCAGGTTTCTGTACCATACAGTAGTACTGGTCACACCACTGTCTTGTACACTTTACTTTTCAGCTTCTTTGGCATTCTTCTGTCATATACTATACCTGATACTCTATGCCAGTTGGCTGCAGCCCCTCTGATTCTAGCTTTGACCTCTTCATTCAAACTATCCTTCTCCTCAACCACCCCTCCCAGATACTTGAAGCTGTTTACCTGTTCCACTATCTTCCCATCTATCTCTATTCTCAGCTTCTTCTGATTTCCCCAATCTGCTGCCATTATCTCAGTCTTATCTGTACTTAGTTTCATCCCATGTGCCTTCATATTTGCATTCCATTCTCCTATCCTTTGCTGAAGTTCTTGCTCAGTCTGCCTGTACTGCCACATCATCTGCATATAGCAGCTTTGTTGCTCTGACCCGTCCAACCTGTTTGCTAATGTAGTCCATTAACAGTATGAACAGCAGTGGGCTCAGAGCTGAACCCTGGTGTACACCCACTCCCACTGGGAACCCCCTCAGTGAGGCCAAATACTGTTTGTACTTGAGTCACTGGGTGCTTGTACATAGCCTGTACTAATTCTACCAATGTTTCTGGGACTTCAAACCACCGCAGTACTGCCCAGATCAGCTTTCTTGGGACCTTGTTATATGCTTTCTCCAAGTCTAGGAAAGCCCAGTTTGACTCTCTCCTCTTCTCTAGTTTCTTCTCAAGTATCTGTCTCAATGCAAACTCTACAATAGAAGGATGAAAATTATGTGAAATAAGGTGAAGTCCCAAGACTGGAAAAACTCCCTTAACAGCCTCAACAAAAAGTTGAGATCCCTCATCAAATCCTCTAAAGCTAGCTATGAAAACAGAATTGCAGCAGATAGCAAAGACAACCACAAGGCTTTCTATAGTCATGTAAAGAATCTCCATGGCAACACCCAGATTTGATCTGCGCTACTGCAGAATAGTACCTCCTATACCAAGCCAACAGATATTGCCAATATACTGGCCGACAGATTCATTGCCAACTTTACCCCCTCTCTCCCATCCAAAAGACCAATCACAATGCCAGGCACCCAGTATTACTGCTGCACAGGTTAAAAAAGCACTGCCCAAGGGCAAGAATACAGCTTCTATGGAACCTGACAATATCCCTGGCTGTGCTCTACATGAACCACAGAGTGAACTGGCACCACACCTGTATGCCTTGTTCAATCACAGACTCATCTCAGGCTTTTCCTCTACCGAATGGCGCACTGCTACAATCATCCCTATCCACAAAGGAGGAGTGACTACTAACCCTGGTAACTATCACCCCATTAGCCTGATGAGTCTGATATGCAAAGCTATGGAACACATCATCATGGACCTAATAAACAAGGATGTATGGAATCTCCAAACACTGGATCCCACACAGTTTGGTTTTGTGAAGAGTAGATCATGCCTGCTCAACCTGGTCGACGTCTTTGAGTCAGTCACTAGAGCTGTGGATGAAGGCATGGTGGTTCATACAGACTACCTTGATCTGGCCAAGGCCTTTGATACCATTCCCCACTCAGGATTCATAGAAAAACTAACTAAGCTAGGCATCAACCCCTATATCACTAGGTGGGTTGCAAACTGGCTCACAGATAGAACCCACAGTGTGAAAGTAGCTGACTCCAAGTCAGACTGCTATCCAGTCATGAGTGGAGTTCCACAGATTTGAGTCCTGAGTCCTCCCCTGTTTGGTATCTACTTCTCTGAAGTCCAGGCCAACACAAAGAGATTCTGGCTGACAAAGTTCACAGATGATTGCAAGTTGGGAGCTATTATTAACTCCCCAAGTGATGTTTACATCCTGCAGAAAGGCCTCACTGAGACGAACGACTGGTGTCAGAACCATGGCCTTAAGCTCAATACCAAAAAATGTGTCATCATCCCCTTTTGGAAAAACTCAGTTCCCATGAATTACCACATTGATGGTAGTTCATTGAACACAGAAGGTGTTATAAGAGATCTGGGAACACAGGTTGACAGCAACCTCTCTTTTGACCACCACATTGCCACTGTGGTCAGAAAGTCCTTCTATGTGGCACATCTCATTCCTAAGGATTTTGCATCCAGGATGAAAGAGGTCATTGTCTCCCTCTACTCTTTCCTCATTAGGCCAGTCATTGGGTACAATGCTTCATTTGGCATGTACCTCACTAGACACCTGTAACAACTGGAGAGGCCGCAAAAGTACCTCATAAAGATGATCCTAGGCCTTAAACTGTTGTCCTATATGGACAGACTCAAAAAACTCCAACTATTCTCTGTCTCATATCGCCTACTTAGATGCAATCTCTCTTTGACTTACAAAGCCATGTCTGACCCAGCTCTGTTAGAAATGCTACATCTGAAGAAATCCCAATCCCTCCTCACCACACACTCCAGAGACCTCCACCTCATTACCACAATCAACAGAACATGCTGGAGGGACAGGTTCATAACCAGAGACTGCCCATGCTATAGAATAGACTTCCCATGTATGTCAAACAGAGTACCTCACTGGCCCTCCAAGAGAAATCTTGATGAGTGGATGGGAAATAGAAAATTCACCACATGGATCACTCCAGTGGCTCTACTTGACAGAGACACTGGGAGCTAATGTCGGGTGGCACAATGGGCTAGGCTTGTAAGGGTTCCAGGGCCATTAGCCTAGTACACACCTATGAACCTATGAGATAAGTGTAAAAGAGTTTGAATAAGATGACTAGGAGGTACAGATAAAATATTTTATCTTGAGTTAAGGCACCAAATGTAGCAGAGTGATTTAAAAAAAAACAAGTGGATGTGGTATTGACAGACATGGATGCTATCTTTCTGAGAAATAAGCAGTGATTACATTTGTTAAGTGTGGCACAGTAGTGCTGCAGATATGGTGAATAGACCATACATCTGCAGATCTGCTCAATAAAACATGTAATTTAAATACATTCATTCAACTAAATGCCAGCTGCAAACCCCAAAGTAACATAAATAAGCAAATCTACTATCAAAATTGCTAAGAAATTAAAAACAATGTACTCAAAATAGTATGTTTCAATGAATTTCAGATTCTGCAATTAATACTACATGGCCATATACCAAAGCAGGAGTAACTTCTCATCTTGCAATTATTTGGCCTGAGAATTTAACGGGATATTTTGTTAAACTTTACTAAAATGATGAAAGTTAAAGGAAACTACCCTGTTTTGTATTTTGAAGATCAGCTACTGGTCCAGCCCAAAACCCAGGTACACATATTGGTGGGCAAAGCTGAATTTCACACCCATTGGAGATATGACTTACCAAATAACTGGTATGATAAAAAGGAGCTGCTTTCATTTTTTATGTTTAGGGAGAGTATCTTAGAGGCAAACCACATATGGAGATGTTTCAGATACTTACAATAGTTTTCCTCTTGCTGTGTATTAGACAACATGATAACCAAGTCATCAGCATAAAAAGGATTTGGTATACCTGCAGAAGTAATGCTAAAAGTGATTTCACAGTGACAGATCCTGTGGCTCCACCAGCCTGCAGTGAGTGGACCAATGGGAAGGCGTGTTGTCTGTCCTAATTTTGAATGATCATTTTCTTGAAGAGTTGCCAAGCCAACACAGCTCTTTGCAATGCAAACTAAACGTTGCAAGTTATTGTAAGATCCTGGATGGTGAACAAGTACAAAGGCCTTTATCAGTTCAATAAATATTGTCCTGGTGAGTTTGTGATTGCCCATATTTGGAAGACATGGTTTGTAAAGTGAAGGCTTATTGAAAAGTTGCTGTGTTCATCTCTGAAACAGTAGTGCTTGGAGCCAATAAGACCAAAAGTCTTAAGCCGATTAGTAAGTTTTGAAGTGCCTGAAGTGGAACCAACTGGGGAGGTTGTTAATATCCATAAAGAGGAGAATTGTTACTTTTGAAAACAGGAGTGGCATGCAAAACTGATGCTTGAAATGCTGAACAATAAATCTAGCTATATCAGGAGGGTTAGAGAGGGTTCATGTATTATATTTAATTTTGGGGATGACTGATATTTTAGATTTATCACCTACATTTGCAACCACACTCTTAAAAGATTTGGGGGTGTTGAAAAGCTCATCTTGCCATGTTTTTTTTGAGATAGCAGGCTTTCACATGGACTTCTTTTTCTTCTTTTGGCTTTTCCCGGTTAGGGGTCACCACAGCGGATCATCTGTCTGCTCATGATTGGCAGTGGAGTTTTATGGTGTTGAGTTACCAGCCCAGCACCCAACCTTCCACAGAAGGCACACACACACTCACACCTAGGGCCAATTTAGAGTGTCCAATCCACTTACTGAATGCTTTTGGGATGTGGGAGGAAACTGGATCACCTGGAAGAAACTGACGCGACCACAAGGAGGACATGCAGACTCCACACAGAAGGCATCTCAGCCGAGAATTGAACCGGAGAACCTCTTGCTGTGGGGCGGCAATGCTAACCGCTGCACCACCGCGGCCACCCTAGGCTTTCACATGGACAATTCTGTTTATTTGTTTACTGCAATGAATTCTGATATTATACAAGGTTAATCAACTAGGGTGTGAGTTTATAATTTTAAAGCATTTCCAGGTTTCCTTGCTTGCACAAATGATATATTCTCTGCACAAGTAAGCCACAAAATAGAATTATGTTAACTTTGTCTAATAAGGAAAGTATGTGCCTTAAAATTGAAGGTTTAACAGTACAGAAGGGCTACTTTACTGTCTATCTGATGAAATTTGCTCCCACTTTCAATCATTTTACTAAGAGTAAACATAGCTTCACATTGCTAAGATGGCAGAAATCTTTTGGAGCAACAGCTTTGCTAACATTCAGCTAACTTTCCATTTCTGTGGAAACATTAGCAGTACCTTTTAATAATATTCATCTGGTGCACGGAGATTGCCTTGTTATTTTAGTACTTAGTATAGCAAGCTCAGGTGCTGTTACATTCCCTCTCTCTTTTACCTTTCCCCAGCAACATCTACCCTCTTCCATTGAGGTGGACAGGCTTAAAAGATAGAAGAGATCTTAAGAAGAAAAAGCAAGTAAAAAGGCTTAGTGCAGTTTGTGAAATGTTTAGGCAACTTGTTGAAACAATGAGCATTCATAGAATATGTAAGTTGTGTTAACAGCTAAAAAAGCCCTTGGAAATATCCTTGTATACCAAGTAAGCTTTACTTTGGATACTGGAGACACAACGTTTGGATATTACTTTTGAATGTCCTTATATTATTTAGAAAAAGATACTTCCCCAAAGCCTCTGTAATATCACTGAGAAAAAAAATTGCTGATGTAAAGGAAACTGTAACAGTTTTCTTCCTAATCTATACAGCATGTTAAAGAAAACAATATTAGGTGTTAGTAATTTGCAAATTCAGTTTTAGCAAAGTAAGAAGTCCTTGTTTTGTATAAGAAAGTGTGTTTTTAAATTGTCAAGAGATTAGTGCCCTTGCCTGAGAAAGAGAAGTGCAAGCCTATTTGCTCAACTTCACTGACTGTTTTTCATTGTGTGATGATGAGCAAAACTAATAATTTAACTGTGAAGTACGTTCCATCATGGAAAAGGGTGTACACTTTAGAGAGAATAATTCAGAACTGTTTTTTTACAAATTTCCTTCTTACTGTAATCATGCTGATTCAACGTAAAACTGCTATTACAGTAATTTTCAGTTCAGAACAATTGTTGCTGACTATATTTACAATCTTGTTCTGCAAACAAATGAAAGCAGCTTAAAGAACATATGTTAAAATTTGGCTTTCCACTACAGTTTTGTGTTGGGTGAAATTTTACTTTGAGATGTTTTAAGCAGAGCCACTCAGTTTAGTAGTACATTTATTAGGTATTTGTTGGTGTTAAGGAAAGCAAGGTTATATTCCTCATTAACCAAGGATCTACTCCGGAAGCCTACTGTTTTATGAAGAAGCGATTTAAAATATAGCATTTTCTTTGATCTGTTTTCTTCACAAGTATGTTGGACTAATAGCAGAAGTAATGCATTATTGCTTCTGTAATTGCAGTGTATTAAATGAAGATGTTCGCTGTTGTATCTAGTTATACTGTTGGCTACATGTAAATAAGAGAAACAAAAATAGAAATCTACTGATAAGCATTCAGCTACACTTTTCTTTAATATGTCATTAGTCTGAATACTTTTGCAGTCGTAAGAGGATGTATAAAAGTCTGCTTACACTGCCTGCATACTGGCCTAAGAATCAAAAACATATTTGTACTGTAACAAGAAAAGAAAAAAAAAATCTAGAAGAGATTATTACACTGTAAAACTAATTAAATCATTAGTCAGCTTGTTTGCATTGTTGTATTAAAATCGGTTATATGGACAATTTCAATGCAAATGTTTTAAGAAAGTATAATGAGAACTGAAAGTAAATTATACTTTTACAGTAAACATGGGCAGCCACAGTGGTGCAGCGGTTAGCATTACCACCTTACAGCAAGAGGTGCTGTGGTTCAATCCTCAGCTGGGGTGCCTTCTGTGCAGAGTCTGCATGTCCTCCCTGTGGTCGTGTGGGTTTCCTCTAGGTGCTCTGGTTTCCTCCCACATCCCAAAGACATGCTGTAGGTGGATTGGACACTCTAAATTGGCCCTAGGTGTGAATGTGTGCCTTCTGTGGAAGGTTGGGTGCCGGGCTGGCAACTCAACACCGTAACACTCCACTGCCAGTCATGAGCAGACAGGTGATCTGCTGTGGTGACCTCTAACCGGGAAAAGCTGTAAGAAGAAGAAGACAGAAAACATGGAGGAAGACTTACTGTAATATGAACTTCATATTAAATGAGTATACAGAAGAGCATGACAATGGGCACTATGAAGAATATTATATGTTGTAGTATTGAACTATATTATTTAGAAGTATGCAAAGACAAAATAATGCAATGATAACCAACCAAAAGTGGTAAAGACAAGCTCAACACATAGCACTTTTAACATGCTTAAATCTAATCAACACTTTTGTTCAAAACTAGACTTCTTCAGAAACAATACTTGGACTACATTCTAATCAATAAATTTATACAAATTCAAATATTTAATAAACCAATAGAAAAGTCCAAACAATTAAGTAAAAATAAGACAATTAAGTAAAATTTACTTTAAAAATACATTTATATATTTTACATCAATGTTTATTAATATATTCGCTTGTCTATTCATGAATGGCAAGTTGTCGATCTTTTAAAAAACATTATGTTTATAGTTACATTAGACCTGGATGTTTATCAGCATTTAATTAGACTTGCCATTCAGTTTATTTCTTTTCAGTTTCATTCTTCTAATTCCCACCTCTTCTATCCAAATTGACATGTTCTAGGACAGCAAATATTTTTTTAAACTTATCACAGTTGACAGTATGTCTAAAAAGAGCATTCTTATTGTCTTTTTTATGTCATAAATATGTTCTTGGATTCTCTTGCCTAGGCTTCTAGTAGTCATACTGACATAGAAGCCTGAGCACCCAGAACAAGTGGTGATATAAACAATACATTTTAATTCATAATTAAATCTTCAAGGTACTTTTAAAGTAAAATAAAGATATTCTAATATAATATATGTACACTCATTAATGAATCTACAAGTAGAACATGTATTACATTTGAAAGTGCCATTACTTCTAGCAGTAAAAGTTAAAGGTATCTTAGTACTGTCATGGTTTAAGAGATTTTTTTAAACAACAATTCTGGTTGTACACAAAAGAAATTCTGTTTACAAATCACCTTATGAAATCACTGTTTTCCTTCTATAATTTTCCAGTTGTCTGCTATATTTCTTTGTATAGCTGAACTATCAACAGTCATATCAATACTAAAACATGGAACATTATTGTTAATTGGCCGTATTAATGGAACATATTCTCCTATAACAACATTTTTAATAAAACCACTTCTTAAGATGGATGCAAACGTTTCAGCTCTCTTAGACCTAATTTCTTGAGCAGTATTACTAAGAAAAATAGCATTATAGCCCCTCTCTAGGAATAAGGAAGTAATACATTTTATTTCTTCCTCAAAGTCCATCTCACCACTGGCCATACTAAAGGCCCTTATGAATTGGCCTCTAGGAATATTGTTTTTGATGAAGACAAGAGAATATTGAATAGGTAAAAGCTGTTCTTTAGGAACTGATACTTCCAAATCTTATGAATGCTGCATCTTTTCCTGTTGTGTAAATGCACATCCATACATTTTTATTTGAAACTGAGATTAAGTCTGCAGTAAAGCTATAAGTTATGCTTTGATAACTGATACATATGATGTACTATATTATTTATGAGCAATCACTCATGCAATATACTAATACAAAAGGAAAAGAGAGATTCAAAATCTGGGAAGTAAGGAAAGGAGAGATTCAAAATCTGGGAAGTAAGGAAAAGAGAGATTCAAAATCTGGGAAGTGTGATGATATTACAGTTTTATATATATATATGTGTGTGTGTGTGTGTGTGTGTGTGTGTGTACACACACACACATATGCATGTGTGTACATAAAGAAAGAGAGAGATTTTCACAATTATCTGAGAAGTAAGTTATAGGTTCACAGGTTAGTACTAAGCTAGCTGCCCTTGTGAGCCATTTTAAACTTAGCCAATTATCCTTTGTGAGACTCAAACCCTGCACCTTGTGTTTGTAAGGCAAACACCATAGCCATTAAGCCACCCTCCCAATCCTATTTGCTATTTAGAATGGCATTAGTACTGGAGATGACCATGTCAGAGATTTTGACCTCAAGTTTGTAGTTTAGTTGATACATTGGTTTTATCTAATTGTTTTACTGACTTAAGGTATCAGAAGCAGTAAATGCCTTATATTAGCCATAAGATTCTCTGGCTTTGTGAAAGACATAGAAGAAAGGAATTTTTAAAACATTTGATTTTACTTATCAGATTTTGTTTTAGAATATGCAGATTTTGGAGAAGTTTTACTAAAATGGTGAAGAGCAAAGCAAAGTTTGACAACCCAGAAAGACCAAAGAACTTTGAACAGATGCATAATCTTGTCACATTAATTGATATTACACACTGTACTCATAACTTTTCATGAATTTGTTATTAATCCGAAGCATTGCTATCTGTCAGTGTTGTTCATAAGCTAATAAAGTACAATCAGTACATGACCTCACTGTGGTTGCTGAAAATAGTTGCAAAACCAAACTGTCATTCACCCAAACGTCTCCAGTGAAACAGCACCCCAGAAAAGATAAGCCGATTCACAAATAACAGCTATTTTTAGTGTATTTGTGAAACAGCTTGCTTTTTCTGAATTGGTGTTTTGCTGGAGGAGTTTAAGTGAACAACTGCTTGTTTTTACAATCAGTAAATAAACAAATATTGGAGATCACCAATAAATACAATAAGAAACAGTGAAAATGTAGCTTATAAGAAGACTGCATATACTACAGCCATGGTAACTGAAATAAAAAAATAGATAAAGAAAAAAGAGACAAAGAAGATAGAGCTGGACAAAGGAGTTCAGCACGGCTGTAATTCAGAAATAAATCTTAGAGAAATCTCATGTATAAAAAATAATGCTATAAAATACTAATACCTACAGGAGGGAAAGAAACTACAGAGACAGTAAATAGATTTGAATAAGAATAAAATTTTGAGGATAGAAAAAAGGATGAAGCATAAACAGTAGAAAAATGCTTGACTGGGAAAATGTGTTAAGAAGAAAATAAAGCCAATACAGTAAAATATCATTAAATTCAAGAAAACACAGTAGATGAAAAAATGTAGGTCTGACATATGAGGTAGAAGGTAATAACTGTTTATACATTCTTGCTGAATTAGAAGAACAATCTGTGTGTTTTTGGAAAATCTGTTGGTATGGACTGATAAAACTACTGAGTTGGGTGAAAGTTAAAAATTTACATTTAACTCAAATTGCAGAAGAAATATGTGAAAATATGAATGTCAAAAGTGAAAGACAAATGTGTGAAGTCAGATGAGACACCCAGAGCTGGTTCATGTTCAAAGGGGGCCGCATGGGGTAATGGACCAGGTCCCTATGCCAACTATGCCAATATCCCCTTACTTGGCTTTCTTCAGTTACCATAAAACAGCACTCAAAATCTGTCAGCCTGAATACAATTTCCATATTTAAATTTACAATGATCAATGAGGTTTGGCTTTAATTTAAAAATATTTCAAACTTCATAGCAAAAAGACGTGAATTCTATTTCCTGAACAAAACAAAAACCTCTTACATTGAAAATTGACTTAGTATGAGTAGCATTAAGCTCCTATTCTGTTGAAAATTGAATTTATTGAAAGTGTAGCTGACAAATCATTTAATTATAAGAGGCATGGGCTGGGACAAGATGTTTAGTCAAATAATACATAGCAAAGTGCTAGTCAGTAGTTTTGTGAAGGGTGTGCCTCTATAAATAAACTGTAGCAAAAAAAAAATGTCCCATAAAAATCTAAAGGTACCAATTTTAAAAAGATCTGTCAAAAACAGCAACAAACTATAATGACCACCAGAAGATCAAGCTAAGCATGAACAGAAACTAGAATCAGAAGCAAATGATAACTACAAAGTCTTCATTAATTGCATTAGTGGACCAGCAATATATTATTTTTAATTACATTAGGAAACAGTACCTAACAACGTTCTGAACTAAACCAAAATAGCATTGGTCACTCTGACCCTAAAGACATAGCTAACATAATTTTAGGATGATTTTCTGATATCTTCACTACAGAGAGAACCTCTGAAATGCTGCCAATCTCTCAAATGCATTGGTTAAGAAATCTGGGCAAAGCCCAAAGTAATGGTGAAAGAAAAGCCCAAAATCAGGGTCAAATTTTAAATATTTCTCTAATTCACTTAAAACATTAACAGAACATCAGGTTTTGTACCACTGTCTATTTTACGAACAATAACAAATATGTAGTTCTAATATAATGACTGGCATTACTGACTGACTATAATAGTTAAAAATGAAAAAATTTACAATAGGCAATGTAAAAATATGAGTTAAAAAACATTCTGCAAAATTCGGGACAGTGAAGTGGTATTAATTCCGGAAATCACTGAATCCCTTACAGACTCAAAGATCAGCATAGAACGAGTCCAGGAAGTGATTTCTAAAATAAAAACTATCACTACCATGGGCCAGAAAATGTATTTGGATGTGTATTTAACACTGCCAAATATGCTAAAACCAAACCCTTCCTTCTGTTGTTCGGCTTAAACTAAGCCACAAACTATGACCCACAGGTGCAGAAAACAGCTGCTGCAATGCCCCTACACCAAGTGAGCCCCATCACAGTCCCCATTAAATTACAGACCTATCTGCCTAACTAGCTTATTCCACAAGGCCATGGAACATGACGTATATGACTTAATAAACTGTGATATTACAAACCTAACATGACAGGATCACAAGAGTTTGGTTTTGTAAAGGATAGATCACATCTATTTAATTTAGTAAATTTCTTCTAAAGGATCACAGAGACAATGAACAGTGGACACACAGTCTACATGATATATCTTGACCAGACCAAGGCCTTCAGCACTATAATCCACTCTGGCATTATATATAAATTAAAAGAACAAAAGGTAATCTGTTTTGTTGCAAAATAGATTGCAAATTGGGTGAAAGGTAGAATCCATTGACTGTGGGATTACCATAATGGTTAAGGCCTTTACCTCATAGACACAAAGTACAGAGCTTGATTCTAACCTTGGGTTATTGGCTAGGCTTAAAATGGCCCCTCAGAGCAGTTAGTCTAGTATTCACGTAAGAACCTATTAAGGTGGAGATGCCCCTTTTGAATGCAGGAAAGGTGTGAGCAGAGTACCCCTGGGCTCAGTTTTGAATCTATCCTATTCTCCATGTACTTGTCAGACCTTTACACCATAAATTGTGACCAATGACTAGACAGATTTGACAGTGACTGTATGTTGAGTGTTATCATTCAGTTCCCCCAGATACAAAATCACTAGAACAAAAATCCACAGCGTACAGAGAAAGAGTATAGAGAAAGTGCGAAAAAGTGCAGTATTGTCACATTTGTCAAACACTCTCATTTAAAACTTACATTATTACCAGTACGCAACTCCAAATTTAAATGGCTAATGATCCTGACATCTGGTCAACAACTCCTTCACCATGATTACCATTTAACAACATTAGGAAATCCTTCTTTCTAGACAACTAATTTCTAAAGAAAAAGAACCCAAGATGTCTCATCCAAGTAAAAATATCATCACTTTGTACTCAGCCATACTTTGTTTGCTTGTTTTTATTTACATTTTGTTTAACAATTAGATCCTACTCAACAAAGCCATTTCACAGAAGGAATCTGGGGTAGGGAAATAACAAAAACACAATTTTATAACTTACAATTCAATCATATATAAGGAAATTAAGCACCAAGACAAAATTGAAGTTATCTACAATGCAAAATAAGGATGCAAAATGCAAGTACAGGATAACATTATAATGCAGACTACAACATTTGTTATTGAAATTAGACCAATTATTAAGTATGATGCCCCCTTTAGCATGAAACTATACAAGCATGTCATGCTCACAGCAAGAAATGCCCTAAGAGTTCCTAATAAAAAAACATTATTGGCCTAAAGACCCTCAGTTGCCAAAAATAGTACTGAAGTGCCATCAGAATACACTATCTCCTTATAAACTCATCCATGGAAATCTATGTTCTGCATTCTGGGCCATCAATGATTATACACTGCTGGATTTTATCCATACAGTACAACACATACAAATTGAAACTAGGCATTTGAATCTCCACCATCAAATAAATAAAACACTTTGGATTTGCACAGATTTATAATCTAGTGGTCACACCATATTTGGAACACATTTCCCTTGCATTTAAAATAGAGTGACACTATCACAACCTTCAAGATGACTCAGGAATCAGGACAAAGAAGACTTTTCACATTTATGTAACTATTTTAAAAAGAATCACTCAGGAATTTCTTGACATCATATAAAATTTCAAGTATCTTGAATAAAAATGTTTCTAAAACTGTATAAATCTCTGCTGTCTAGTAAAGTTTCTAAAATATGAAGCATGATTTGTGGGATTCATTGTTGAGCAGTGGCATGCTAAATTCATGCAAGTGACAGGCATATAGTGATAATTTATGGGGCAATCAGGGAATGAAGGGCACTGATAATTCTCTCCAGGTAAAGCCTTTGATACCCCAGGCTTACTATTACCACCTGTTAATCTGCTGCTGTATCCCCCACTACTCATCTCCAGTTGTACTATTTCCACTCCTATTGCATTCCTGCTACTCTCCCTCTCTCATCCCTTACACTTAAATTCATAATTCTCCCTTTTATCTTTAATTTAACTGCAGTTAGGTTTACTACATAAACCTTGCTCTGTAATGATGTTTTACCTTAAACTGATATATTGTGAATCATTCCTGCTGAGCTCTGTGATCCTATTTGATTTTTGAACAACTGTATTGCTTATTGCTTTATTTTCTTAATGCTTTGTAATTCTTAATCAGATTTGCTTCAAAATATATTTTTTCTGAGATTGTTTTGCCTGGGTCATACCTAGCAATGATCTTCACTCCAGTGCGTGTTTAATAAATGAAAAAATAAAAATAAATAAATAACATAAATCCTCTCTAGTGATTTGATGAATAGTTTAAAATTTCTAGAATAGCTCATAAAAAAGTAAATTCGTAACAAAAGGTGCAAACCTGAAGCTAGAATGTAAAATATGAAATGGAGTGGATAGCAGAGGAATTATGCGGATGAAAGTGACAAGGAAAAATTAAGACAAAGTGAAGAATTTGAATACAGTAAACTCTCAGTTAACCAGAACTCAAGTAACCAGAAAAAAAATCAGAGAAATACAGTACAATTTTCATGTGTTTTACTCCCCCCCTGCAGAAACATACCTTAGCTTTAGAGTTTGAGTTTTAAAAAGAAAGATAGGAATACATTCCCGCTCTCCTTAAACTAAGAACAAGTCATACCAAACAAATAGTATAGGGTACAGTATTAGTCAGGCCTATTTTTAATAGTAACTCTCAAGCATCCAGAAACTGCAGTTATCCAGCATCTACCAGTCTCCATGGGTGCTGGTTATCTGAGAGTTTACTGTAGAGGAGATAAAGAAAGCTGAAGAAAAAAAGATTTGTAAAGGATGTAAAAGATAAGCATACAGAAAATAATGTCAGTTTTGGCAAATAAAGTAGAAATTAAATGCCTATGCAAATGATTTCAAATAAAATACTGACAGAATATACAGAAGAATGGGGTAAATAGATTAAAAAAGTAAGAATAGAATAATAAAAAATGGGAGGAATAAAATAAATGTAATAAAATGGAATTAGAGAAGAAATTGCTCAGGGATAAGAGTAAAAGAGAGCAAAATAATAAAAAGTATAATGAAATGATCAATTTAATAATTAGAGAATATTTAGTGATGAGACATTTCAAGGGAAAGTGTAGCAATGATTTCTCAAAAAATAAATGAAGGTAAATTATTTTAGATGTTTCCCTATTTCCATCGTTCATACGTTCATAGGTAGGTACTAGGCTATTGGCCCTGGGGCCTCTACAAGCCCAGCCAAAAAGGTATCCTGGCTTTTGCTACCCAAGAAAATTACTTTCCTGTGCCACTGTCGAGCAGAGCCACAGGGGTTATCCCTGGGGTGAATTTCCTATTTCCCATCCAATCATCAAGATTTTTCTTGAAGAGTGCTAATGAGGAGCTTTGTTTGATATAGATAGGTAGTTTATTCCAGAGTATGAGAAGTCTCTGGGACAGGAATCTATCCCTCTGGCATGTTTTGTTTATTGTGGTGACAAGGTTTAGGTCCCTAGAGCGTGTAGCTTGGAGAGATTGAGATTTCTTTATGTGGAGCATGTCCAACAGCTCTGGGTTTGACATAGCTTTGTATGTTAGGCAGAGATTACCTCTGAGTAGGTGATATGCAATGGAGTAAAGCTGGAGTTTTTTGAGACGGTCTGCATAGGGCATCTGTTTGAGGCCAGTAATCCTCTTTGTGAGGGATTTCTGCGGCCTTTCCAGTTGTAGATGTCTTGTGAGGTACATACCAAAAGGGGAGTTGTACTCTATAATGGGTCTAATGAGTGCTGAGTAGAGGGGAGCAATGACCTCATTTTTTCTGGATGAGAAACCTTTTGTGATGAGGTGTGCCATGTAGAAGGATTTCCTGACTACTGTGGTGATATGATTATCAAAGGAGAGACTACTGTCCACCTGTGTCTCAAGGTCTCTTATCACACTTTCGGTGTTAAGTATACTACCGCCTATGTTGTAGTTCATGGGTACAGAGTTTTTACCAAAGGGGATGACAGTGCACTTTTTGGCATTGAGCTTGAGGTCATGGCTTTGACACCAGGCATCTGTCTCAGTGAGGCCCTTTTGTAGGATGTCCACATCGTTAGCAGTTTCGATTATGGCTCCTAGTTTGCAGTCATCTGCGGACTTCATTAACTAAAGACCTTCTGTGTTAGCCTGTACTCCACTTGTCACTGGTCTGACGTCTGATTTGGAGTCTGCTACTTTCACAGTGTGGGTTCTGTCAGTGAGCCAGTTGGCAACCCATCTTGTGACATAGGGATTTATACCTAGTTTAGTGAGTTTATCTATAATTCCAGAGTGGGGGATGGTGTTGAAAGCCTTGGCAAGATCTAGATAGGCTGTGTGAACCACCTTACCCTTGTCTACGGCTTTAGTGACTGCTTCAAAGAAGTCTATCAGGTTTAGGAGACATGATCTGCGTTTTACAAACCCGAACTGGGTGGGGTCCAGAGTTTGGAGATTACCAATGTCTTTGTTTATAAGTTCCATGATGATACATTCCATGGCCTTACAGACTCGGCTCGTCAGGCTAATGGAGTTGTAGTTCCCGGGGTCCATGGTGGCTCCCCCCTTGTGGAGTGGGATATCCGCCGCTGTGCGCCATTCAGCAGGCACAAAGCCTGAGGTGAGGCTATGATTTAACATGGTACTTAGGTGGGGTGCCAGTTCATTCTGTAGGTCATGTAGAACGCAGCCTGGGATGTTGTCTGGTCCCATGGATGCTGTGTTCTTGGCTTTGGAAAATGTGGTTTTTACCTGTGCAACCGTGATTACAGGAACTTTGCATTCTTCCGGTGTAGAGATGGGCTCTTTAGGGGGTGAGAGGGGGGTAAAGTTAGCACTGAACCTATCTGCCAGGATGTTGGCAATATCAGTTGGGTGTGTATATTTAGTGCCATTGTGCTGTAACTCAGAGTAGATCTGAGTGTTGCCATTGAGAATCTTGACATAGCTATAGAATGCTTTGTGGTTGTCTTTAGAATCAGTGGTGATTTTGTTTTCTTAACTAGCTTTGGAGGATTTTATCAGGGATCACAGCTTCTTACTGAGGCTGACCAGGGAGCTCCTCCACTCTTGGGATTTTACTCTCTTTTGCAACAGTTTCTTCATCTGTTGTACAGTTTGTTTATGGCAGGGGACCACCAGATTGGCTTCTTTTTTTGGAGGATAGCGTCTTGGTTCTGTTTGAGATAGCACGATCCATGCACTCATGTAAGTGCTTATAAAGTGCAATTGTGTAGGATTCAGTAGTCATAACTGCATTGCCCATCTGCATGAGTGTCATGAAGTTCACCACTTCTGTCTTAAGAAGCATCAATTTGGCTTTGGAGAAATTGTTTTACCATGGTTTCCTTAATGGGGGGTGGGGGCAGGATGTGGATATCTAGGGTAATTAGCTTATGGTCAGATCGGACCAATGAGGCACTGACTTCAGGTGTGGAACACCAGTCACTCATGTTGGTAATGACTAGATCTAGGATATTGTTGCCTCTGGTGGGGGTGTGGATAAGTTGATCTAGAGCATTGGAGTTTATTGTTTTACTTATCTTCTCAAATTATTATTATTTGTGAAATTAGATGTACAGGTAGAATGCAATTTAGCTACAAATCAAGAGTATCATTATTTTGAAAATCTGATAATTTGTTTGGGGATTATTGTAGTAATGTTGGACTTAGAGGATACCAATGAAATTCTTACTAATATCCCTCTGTTGGAACTATGCTATATTGCATTGCATTGGATTCTTACATTTAGGCCAATAGATCCATTTTTATTTTACATGACTGCAATATAAATTTTCCAAATGAAAAATTTGTTAATGAAAGGAAACAAAGAATTATAGAAAAAAAAAGGAGAAGAAGAAAAAGAACAGCGATGTGGACAAAATCATTGTAAACCAAAACATAATAATTGGCCTGATTCCAAAACAATTTCTCTGTATGTAAGTCACTTCCTCTGGTTTAAGTCTATCTTGATTCTGAAAGAGTTGTTCTTCCCTTTTTTAATTTCTCCAAATCTTTTGGGTTTCCAATACCATGACGGGATGGACCCCACTGCTAAGTCAAAGTACGATTAAAGTTCATGAAATTAGTATTATTTCAATTGTTCTCAGTGTGACTTACCGTAGTGTAAGGCCTGCTTATATTGAGGGTCAGATTCCAAAAGACTTACTCTTGGATTAAATGACTTAACTCTGAGAACATTTTTTTTTTAAATTGTGCCCAACGGAAGCATAATTTAGGCACGATAAAGGGATTTTGATTGACAGAGACTATAGGGATGCTATAGGCATACAAACAATGATATAAAAGACAAATGGATGGTGAAATAATGACTATTTTGTGCATGTGTACCTTCTCAAGAGCAGAAAAGTAGAATCCAGGGACATTGAGACAGTGACTGATGTTTTTTATTCAAAACAATGCAGAGTGTATAATTGAGAACAAGTGGATTAGCTATTACAGAAAGAAGCATAGAATCTGTGAAAATTGACTTGTGTGTGGTATTTAGATATTTTACAGAAATGCTAAAAGAAAATTTAAGATACTCTACTGAAGTAAACATTCATATAATTTACTAGAAAGGATAAATGTGAATAAACAGAATCCAAAGTGCAACAGAGAACAAGGTAGCATATTGAATATACATGCATGAAACAGAGCTTGTTAGGTAAACAAATTAGGTTATGAGGACTTTCTTTCATATATAAAAAAATATTGATTATCCAGCTCTCAATCCAGGTTTATCATCATTTTGTGATATTGAAGTTAAATGATAGTGAATTTGGAAGAGTTAAAGATGGTGTAATCTGCACAATAATAATAATAGTGAGTAAAAATCTGCATGTTAAGTTAATTTGAAAAAGTTGAATACATATTTTGAGTTAACTTGCAGTAGGCAGAACTATAAATGTAAAATGGGAATGAGGAGAAAGAAGACAAAAATGGAACAGTCTATATACAATTGTTGGAAGAAGAAATGGAACAGTCTATATACAATTGTTGGAAGAAGACAAAAATGGAACAGTCTATATACAATTGTTGGAAGAAGACAAAAATGGAATAGTCTATATAAAATTGTTGGAAGAAATAATCTGAGAGAAGAGAAAATTCTGAGGGAAGAGGAAGGTATGAATGCTATATGTACATATTTTAATGTAAGAACTCACCTAAACAGAAGGTTTATAGAATATATATATATATATATATATATATATATATATATATATAAATCAAAAACATGAGCATCTTGAATTCCAGGAAAAAAAGGAAATAAACTATAACTGTTACCAGTAATAAAGAAATATCAGGAGAACAATTTAAATTACAAAATTCACAGTAGAAGATACATTTATATTACAATACCTAGAAGATTGGGAATTGACTATTTTGACATTAGTAAAGAAATAATAAGAGTGAAATGTAGTAAACATTAGAACAGAAACTTATCATGTTTACTTATGCATGGATATGATTTCAGTACAAAACGTAAGCAGATAGTGATCGGGAACAGAGGAACAAGTGAGAAAATAAATAATGAAAAAAGTCGTATCTCAAAGCCAAATGTTATTTAAAAGAAGCGACTATTTTAAAATATTGTTTTTCAATAAAACAAGAAATTGTTGAAAGTATCATTAAGGATGTAGTACTATGACAAAAGGAAACATGGCAAACAAAAAGTCATTCAAAAAATTGGTATCCCAGAAAATAAGCATGATATACTTTTTCCATGAATAAATATAATGGCAAGCCATCCCCATGGCATAGAGGAATAAGCCCTATGTCAAAGGTGCCTGGGAAGATAGGGAGTAAATGGCTGATGCCAACTTGCCCATCTGGGGGATGAAGGTGGCTTGGCTTGCCATGTTGAGTGACACCTGGCAGGAGCACTGAGTGTGACCCAGTAGACACTGAGCAAGCTGAGACTGCATAGTCACAGTGCTTACTGCTGGTAATTTGAGATGAAGCTAGAGGGTTGAGGTATGTTGTGTAGCTACAATAACAGTGTTTAGCAGAACATTCAAGAGGAGAGGATGCTCTCAATGAGGAAAGAATAGTCTGTCCTTCAGGACAAGCAAGTTCGCCCTTGCCGTACCAGCTCACTCTAACTGGAGAACAGCCTATCTCTCAAGTAAGAAAGAAACATAATGACAGAAAATCTGAAGAGTTGGTTTATATAACTCAAACTGGAGCACAGACAAATAATTTATTATTTAAACAAAGAATGGAAAATATTAATAATTAGATCTGAAAATTAAAGAAGTAGAAAGCCCCAGTTATAATGGCATACATTAATTTATAAAATTGCTGCAGAACACAAGTTTAAGATATTGATCTTTTCTGCTGAAAAAAAGAGAAGTCATCCCAGTTTTACAAAAATAATAGTAAAATGATCCAATAAAATATAAATCATTAACTGTAGCTGATATATGTATATTTTCCTCTATTTATTATTTTAGACTAGTCAAATTTGGAAGTTATCAAAGGAAATCAAAATTGCAGTATGCGTATGTTAATAAAACAAGTACATATCCTGATTTTTTGACTCTAACATACCATAGAAAAGTGTGTTCATGGTGTAAAGTAAAATGTTAATTTATTTTTTTTATTTATTTATTGACATTTGTTTACCAGGAGAATCAACTGGTCTTACAGTCCCATTTACAATGGAGTCTCAGGGAGAAAGCTCTTTGAACAAAACATTACAGTAGAATATTTGGCAAAGATATAAGGAAGAAACATTTAAATATTGCAAACATTTAAAGTTTTAGATTAATAAATATAGTAAGAGAAACAAGATCAATTTTATAAATACACTTTACACAGACACGGCAAAGATTAATAGCATATTGAAAAATGGTATGAGAAAGGAGGAGAATTATATAAGCACTTTAAGGTAGTGAAAGTTGAACATGATAATTTTTAAAGAAGCAAAGTAGTGATGTAGCAGAGACAGCTAGACAGTATAGTAGTGAGACAGTGAGGCTGGAAATGGAAGTAGAGATAGTGTGAAGTGTTAGTTTATATAAAGAGTAGACAAGAGGGAGAAATGCTGGAGAGGAAAAAAATAAGATAAGTAGACATGATAGGTGGGAGAGAGATTGTAGCATGTGATGGGAGCAAGAACATAGCTAGGAGGATGTTAGGTGTTGTTTTAGGTTATTCTTGATGTTTTTTATCTCAATGTCTTGCTTAAAGCAGAGGGGATGGTGTTCTAATTTTAGAAGCAGCAATTGTCACCTTAAAAGGAAAATTACTGAAGATAAATATTAGCAGAGTTTATAATAGCAAACTCAGACAAATCTCTGCATTGTATGGTAACACAGAATGGTAACGGAGAATGGATGTCAGAACTGGTGTGAATAGACCTGTGTGGGATTGGCTGCCATGCTGTGATACAGAGGCTTGTTAGTGTGAAATACTAGCCCTAGAGTGAATGGTCTTCTGCTCAAGCTTGGCAAACAGTATGCTGCTATGTGTGTGAATGGAACTCTATAAGACTGGTTATCCTGGTGTAGTAAAGAGGCTCATCCCAATGCAAAATTTTAAGTTAGGTCAGAGAGAAATTTTCTGTGATGTAGTGCTGTAACCAGAAGCCAGTCTGTCTGATGTATTCAGCACATAATATGCTTCAATGGAAAAGCCTGCTCTTCAGGAGAACAATGTCTATATGTAACACAATGATACTGCTGGTTGCCATTGTATGACCTATACCCTTTTGCTGGGGGGGCAATATGGCTTCTCTGTATTGACTTTATAAATTCCTCGCTAAACCTTCATATAGCCTGAACTCATTTTTTTCATTATTACAGTTTCTCTCAATATCTGCTTAGAAATATTTTGCATGAATTGTTATGAGTATCTTTGCCTTAAAAGCATCTCTGAATCCTTATCTAAAAACATTGACAACTGCTGCGATATTTGTGTGACTATATTAATAACTTCTCTGTGAGAACAATTCTGTTCCTGAATGCTACATTCCCTCACATGACAGTACATGCTGTCTATTTAAGCGTCACCCTGCAGGCATTTATACTATCCAAATGAACTTCTTTGAATTTTGCTATACTTCTTTCATACTAACCATATGCTACAATCCAGAGTACATTCTGGTATCTTTGTTGCAATGATTCTCTTGACCTATAAAATGGTTTTGATATAGCATTTTATAGAGGATGCCTGAGGAATGGAGAAAAAGTGTTTTGGTACCGCTTTTTAAGAATAAGGGTGATGTGCAGAGCTGTAGTAACTACAGAGGGATTAAACTGATCAGTCACAGCATGAAGTTATGGGAAAAAGTAGTGGAAGCTACGTTAAGAAGGGAGGTGATGATTAGTGATCAGCAGTATGGTTTCATGCAGCGAAAACAGCTCTACAGATGCGATGTTTGCTCTGAGAGTGTTGATGGAGAAGTACAGAGAAGGTCAGAAGGAGTTGCATTCTGTCTTTGTGGACTTAGAGAAAGCATATGACAGGGTGCCTAGAGAGGAGTTGTGGTGTTGTATGAGGAAGTCGGAAATGTCAGAGAAGTATGTAAGAGTGGAAAAGGATATGTACGAGGGTTGTATGACAGTGGTGAGGTCTGTGGTGGGAGTGATGGATGCATTTAAGGTGGAGGTGGGATTGCATCAAGGATCAGCTCTGAGCCCTTTCTTATTTGTAATGGTGATGGACAGGTTGACAGACGAGATCAGACAGGAGTCCCTGTGGACTATGATGTTTGCAGATGACATTGTGATCTGTAGTGAGAGTAGGGAACTGGTGGAAGAGACCCCGGAGAGGTGCAGATATGCTCTACAGAGAAGAGGACTGAAGGTCAGTAGGACTAAGACAGAATATATGTGTGTGAATGAGAGGGAGGATAGAGGAATGGTGAGGATGCAGGGAGTAGAGGTGGAGAAGGTGGATGAGTTTAAATACTTGGGATCAACAGTTCAGAGTAATGGTGAGTGTGGAAGAGAGGTGAAGAAGAGAGTACAGGCAGGATGGAGTGGGTGGAGAAGAGTGTCAGGAGTGATTTGTGACAGACGAGTACCAATAAGAGTGAAAGGGAAGATCTACAAGAGGGTAATGAGACCAGCTATGTTATATCGGTTGGAGACAGTGGCATTGACAAAAAGGTAGGAGTCAGAGTTGGACATGGCAGAGTTGAAGATGTTAAGATTTGCACTGGGTGTGACAAGGGTGGACAGGATTAGGAATAAGTATATTAGAGGGTCAGCCCAGGTTGGAAGGTTTGTAGACAAAGCCAGAGAGGCAAGATTACATTGCTTTGGACATGTGCTGAGGAGGGATGCAACGTTTATTGGGAAAAAGATGCTAAGGATGAAGCTGCTAGGTAACAGGAAAAGAGGAAGGCCTAAAATAAGGTTTATGGATATGGTGAGAGAGGACATGCAGGTGGTTGGTGTGACAGAACAAGATGCAGAGGACAGGAAGAAATGGAAACATATGATCTGCTGTGGCGACCCCTAACGGGAGCAGCCGAAAGAAGAAGAAGAAAGATTTTATAGTACATGATTATAAGCCATTGAAAATATTCATAATTTTCTTAGTTCTCACAGACAGTTCTCAAGTTATCTAAAAACTGGATATGCAGCAAGACAGAACTGAGAAATCTCTTCTCACCTCTCACTCGAAAGTAGAATACCATAAGGTTCTGTACCTGGAAGTAGAATACCATAAGGTTCTGTACCTGGAAGTAGAATACCATAAGGTTCTGTACATGGAAGTAAAATACCAGAAGGTTGTGTACCTGGCTCATTCTTATTCAGTCTGTGTGAGCAATATGGCCATCCATGATGAGAATGTGAAATGTATTAAGTATGGATATCTCAGCCATAACTCTTTCTTGGGCCTCCTTTGAATCTTTACAGACAATATGTATCTTTCCATCTCCTTCAAAATAGGTTAATTAGATGGGTCTGTATCTGAATACCACAAACACTTCCTTGTTCTATCCCCTAAATCTTTACCTACTCCTTATAATAACAACATTATATTTGTATCCACAGGATGGGTAAATCAACCTGAAAAAGCATAACTTTAATCATAAACAACAATGGAAGAAACTCAGTTCTTGAAACTCTAGGCATCTCTTCTAATATTCATCTGAAATGTGATATCCACTTAAAGTATTACAAAATTTAGTTTCAAGCTAGATTAACTGTTTGGATACAATCATTTCTTGCCTACAAGGCCAGAGTTACCATGGTCAAATATTTTTACTTTCATCACTATATGTTCTCCTGCCATCTACTAACTAACCTGGTATTACCATTTTATATAAAAAAAAAAAAAAAAAAAAAGAACAGAAAGACATGTCTTTGAGCTCAAAAGTAGAGTGACTCATTGCTAATCTTTCCCTGAGTTTGTCTGGACTGAATTTAAACATTCTCTAGCTATTCATCAGCTTTGTATATCAAAAACATTTCTCTTCCGTCGAAACAGCCACTCCCTATTCAACATAATAACATGTGAGCATCCCTTTAGAATCTTAGAGAATCAACATCACATCTGATTACTTTTCTCAGAGGATCCAATACACAACATTTCAAGTTTGGATTAGCAAATTGGGAAACAAGCTCCCTCAACATAAGAAGTGACTAAAAAGAAAAAAAATGTAGTATGTTCACTACATGTCCAGCTCTAGAATACATGCTCAGAAGTTATGGCATCACAAAAAGATATGTACATAAATAATTTATCATGTTTCATTGACATTTTCTGCTAGTTCTTCAACCTTCTGCAATCTTGAGATCACTTTAGTTCACTCTGATATTTCAACATTTTGTGCTGTAAGGCTGTTTTTTCTCAGATAGTGCATTTTCACTATCCCAGAGATGTGTAACCTTATTACGAGTCCTGTTGCTTAGGTTGTGTTTTTCTGTATACTGTTTGCCAGTTGTGCCCATCTATGTGCCATTTGTGATATTTTCAAATGTTCATTGATTACTATCAAATCCTGATCAATTTATTTTAATGTAGGCAATGAAGTTTATATTTTTGTGATTGTATTTTAGAGTATCTTATATTTCATATAGTTTTTCTCATCAGCATCCCCATCATTCCATCTTCTACATGGGGTATAATAGTTGCATCAGTTGTCACCTTTTCTCACTATTCAATGTAACTCTCCTACTTTCTTGGACAGTCTTGTCTGACTGTCACAGGTTTTCTGCCACACAATCCATCCTCCTCTTTGCTGGATGCCTTCATTTTCTCTTGCCTTCTTTCTGTCTGTCCCATTCTTGTGCATGTGTCTGAACTATCATATGTTCTTCTTCACCTTTTCTACTACTTGGGTCTCTCCTCTGGTGTCCTCAGTTTTTTGTCTGTCCCATGGTGTGCATCCTATCATCAGTATCCAGCACTTCATCACCATCAGCTCTAGCTTCCTCAACTGCTCTGCCTTCACTGCACAGTTTCTGTACCATACTGTAGCACTACTTGCACCATTGTCTTGTATTTTGTACTTTTCAGCATCTTTAATATTCATCAGTCATAAATTACCTCTCATTTCCCTTCTCTCAGCCACCTTTCCCAGATAGTTGAAGTTGTTACCCTGTTATACAGTTTTTTCTTCACACGTTAATAGGTAAATACTAGGCTAGCTGTCCTGTAGGCCATTTCAAGCCTAGGCAATTTCCCTTCAAAACTGAGAATCAAACCCTGTAACTTGTATCTATGAGGTAAACACCTAAACATTATGCCAATCCCCAGCCACTTCTGTCTTAATTTTCAGTTTCTTCTGATTCCCCCAATTCATTGATATTACAACTGTCATCTGTACTCAGTTTCCTTCTATGTGCCCTCAATTTTACAATTCACTCCCTTATAATTTGCTGAAGTTCTTGCTCAGATTTGCATACAGCAGCTTTGTTCATCTACCTCATCTGACCTGTTTGCTATTGCAGTACATTACTAGTATGAGCAGCAGTAGGCAGATAGCTGATGCCTGATGCACACTCAATCCCACTGGGAAATCATCTGTGAGTCTGAACACTGTCTGTATGTATGCCGTTGGGTCCCTGTACACAGCCTTTACTAATTCTACCAATGTTTCTAGGACTTTGAACCATCACAAGACTGTCCAAATCAACTTTCTTGGGACCTTGTCATATGCTTTCTCTAAGTCTAGGAATGCTCAGATGAACTCTTTCCTCATCTCTAGCTTCTCACCTATCTGTCTTACTGCAAATATTGGGCTGATTGTGCTGCATCGTGATCTGAATCTAAACTGCTCATCTCCCATCTTACTTTCTATTACTCTGGGTATTCATTTATCAGTCACCCTCTCCAGAGCTTTCATGTAGTGTGACAGAATGTGATACCTTTGTACTGTCCATATTTGTGAATGTTGCCTTTGTCCTTGAATACTGGCAATAAGATGCTTATTCTCCAGTCTTCTGGGATACACCTTTCTCTCCATACTCCAATGAGTATCATCTGGTGTAATTTCACCCTTAACTCCCCCAATGTCTTGATTATATCTGCTGTGACCTCATCTGAGCCTGCTGCTTTCCCTGACTTAATTTTCTTTAGTACTGTTCTTACTTCTTCTATGGTGGGCTCCTACTCTTCTCTCATTGTAGGCTGTGTCTGCAGCAGTACAGCTTCTGTGTGGTTTTCTTCATTTAGAAGCTGCTGGAATAACTTTATCCATTGATCTTTGAGGTACTGTGGATTTCTGAGCAGGTTGTTACTGGCATCCCTTATGAAGGTTGTCTGATAAAAATTTTTATCTTTCTGGATGTTTGCATCTCTAACACAGTCAAGAATTGAGTTGTGGGTAGCACAGACTCTAGATGTTGCCTATTGTGAGAAGAGTTGTATTGACAAACCACTTTGGGCATCAAAAGTGGTGCACAGTATCTGCTAGATAGGAGAACATAGATCAGAAAATGCTCATTGTTTCAGGGCTAATCACTTGACATTGAAAAACCTGACTGGCTGATTTGTTCACATTGACTTCATACAGCTTTGCTGTACTGGAGATAACTCCCCAGAAAAATCTAATATTCCAGCTGCACATTCTATGTTACAAAATATAAGATAATATATAATTCCACACCAACATGCACTCATCTTAAGAACATTGTGCTCCCTTATTTACCTTGAGATAGCCTTTTATACTAAATACTGTAAAATTAAATACTAGTTAAATAAGTACCAAATACTATTAAAAATACTGTAACATTTTAATTATTTACTTCTTCTGAATATTATGTCCTAAATTCTGTACATAGTCATTGTTATGTACAATACAATGTAGTTTGAAATATTTGCTATTACTATTTTATTGTAAACTACTACCTGGTTACTTACTGTTTGTGTTTATTTTATTGTAACCTTTAATCTTTTTAATACTGTTGTGTTCATTGGAACTTTTCTCCCAGGGCCTCTACTGAAAATGGACTTATATCCAGTTAGACTAGCCCAGTCAACAAATGTAAAATAAGTAAATAAATAAATGTACCTATAATTCAAATTAACAATATTCAGTCTTCTAAATATGTCAAATATTCTTCTCCCTGCTTATCACAAAGAAAAATCTGATATATGAAGTCATTTTGTCAGTTTAGAATGTACTTTTAGTAGTTTATATAAAATAATGTTTAGCAGATTATTTTAATATAAAATTGTAAAATAGTTCCTCTGTCCATTTTAACTAATTGATTGTTAAACACTGCAATGACCTTTTTAACTACATGGACTTTTGGTATTCAGTTTTTTAATTTGTCACTTTAAGAACCCTTTTGTTAAACTGTTGAGTGTTAGTTTGCAATCCCATATGTAAATGCTGTTTTGCAGTCATTTTGTAGCTTGTATTTTAGATCAGAGTGTCTAACAGTGCTCCACAGATGGTAGGCTGAAAATCTGAACTCAAAACATTAATTCTTCTATTGCTAAAATACTTTTTCCTGTTTTGTCAACTTTTTAGTGGAGCTGTTGTACTTACATGTTTTATAATAGTTTTTTTATTTATTTGTGTGTGTGTGTGTGTGTGTGCATATTATACTCACATGAAATCCAATAGTGTTATTACACCTACTGGTGTTTCAAAGTTTATACTGTTTTTCAGTTGTATGTTTTACTTATTTAAATTCTGTTCTAAATAACTAGCATGATTCAAAAATTTAAAACAAAAGTAAATATAAGTAAACTGGTCTGTAATACCTGCAGGAGTTTAAATCTCCATCATTAATGTTAATGTTTGCATGTAAGATTTGATGTTTAGTCATTATTGGTTCAGGACATGCTGGAGGCATACATTCTATCACAATAGTAACCAATATTCTAGACTTGTATAGTTGCATGTAAAGTTGTAGGATGGTGCAGTGGTGAAGCAGTTTGCATTGTCACCTCACAGCAAGAAGTTCTTTGGTTATATTCTTGGTTGGGGTGCCTTCTGTGTGGAGTCTGCATGTACTCCCGGTGTTTGTGTAGGTTCTCTCTGGGTGGTCTGGTTTCCTCCCATGTTACAAGGCATGCATCTGGAGCACTTCTCTCTGGACCTCTGCTGAAAACTGGCTCATTCCAAGTTGGACTTTTCCAGTAAACAAATTATAAATAAATATTCCTTTATTTGTGGTACATAACTTGAATCATTGGATAATGTCTAGGATTCAGAAAACATCCTCATTGCTTGAGGGAAATATGATTCAGAGACAGCTATGGCTGCAGCAAGAAAGACCTCATATTGCCTTTTATCATGTTTCTCAGTTAGACTCTACATAATACTAGTACTGTTAGACCCGATGTTGGTAGTCTTCTAATGGCCCATGTATAGCATAGGCACCACCTACACTTGTACATGACAAGCCCATCCACATTCCATTACAGCTAGAGAAACATTCATCTACATGTACACTTTAACACACATGCATGAGTGTCCACACGTGCGCATGTGCACACACACACACACACACACACACACACACACACACACACACACACACACACACACACACACACTCATCCAAAAATCCTCCCCAAGACAGACATACACAAAAAACAATACACACACATGCACGCATGTATACACACACAAACACACACACACACACACACACACACACACACACACACACACACACACACG
Source organism: Protopterus annectens (assembly GCF_019279795.1). NCBI lineage: Eukaryota > Metazoa > Chordata > Ceratodontiformes > Protopteridae > Protopterus > Protopterus annectens. Next base: position 667,848,269 of record NC_056726.1, on the reverse strand, counting down.
CTAACATATCCTCATTATACTTGCTGAAATTTGTGTATCACAACTGCTTCCACAAAAATGTGAGACCACTCTCTATTCTGGAGTCTCCACTAGTGGGAAATCTCAACAGTACAGCAGTCTAGGAATTTGAAATGCTTATCTTGAGTGGGAAAGCCATTCTAAATCCTAGCCACTGTTTTCATGGTAGCACATATTGTATTGTTCTTTTAGAATACTAGCCTTGCCAGGTTAATTTATTTATTTATTGACATTTGATTACCAGTAAAGACCAGCTGAGTAGGTCCCTATTTTTAGCAGACACTCAGGGAAAAAAGCTCCAAAGTATTACAAAAACATTTTAAGAATAATAATGTTACAATCTTCAAAAACAATACAATACAAAATCTATAGTTTAAACGAGTATACCAAAGTAGACATAATGTGAAAAATGTAGTAAGAATAGATTTAAATTATATGACAATGATTTAATATTTAGAGAGATTTTATCCAGTTTAGAGAAATTAAATGTAAGTTAGTATAATACAAACTGGAATTACATTATGAAATGGAAGAAAAAAACAGGGTAATGGCATAGGTACTTGATCATGTTTACCCTGGGGTTGAGCAAGAACAAAGGCAGATTTTGACTATGAAGTCTTTCCCAGTGTGTGTGTGTGTGTGTGTGTGTGTGTGTGTGTGTGTGTGTGTGTGTGTGTGTGTGTGTGTGTGTGGAGGGGGTGGGTTGGGGTGGATGTCTTATTTCCACACACTTCTAGACTAATGAGCATAGCCTGCAACAGTGGGTCAGGGGGACTACTAGCCACAAGTGAGAATATTGAAGACGTGGGTCTGGAAACCACTAGCCACCAGGGAGAACTCTGAAGACATAGGCAGAGGAGACTACTAGCTACCAGCAATTTCTCTTACATCTCATACCTGAATGACACGTAAACATAGTGGGGATCAGAAGGAAAACATTGGCCACTAGACAGAACTTTTGATTATTGTGCCTTAATGCCACTTACACATAACATGAGCTGGGGGAACCAGGAAAAACTCTTGGATATCATGTTTTAGTGGCACATACATGTAATATGGAACAGGGGAAGTCTAGCACCAGGGAGAACATTTCAATATCATGCCTAAATGGCACTTACACATAATTGTGGGTTGGGGAACACTATACACCATGGAGAACTAATTAATGTCATCCCTTAATGGCACTTACACATAATGTAGGTCAGGAGAACACTGGACACTTAGGTGGCCCCTTGAATGTTGTGCCTTATTAGCACTTACACATAATGTGTGTCAGGGGGATCATCAGACATCAGGGATAACTGAATATTATACCTTAATAGCAATTATATATAACATGAGCCAGAGGACTACTAAACACCAGAGAGAACTTTTGAGTATAATGCCTTAGTGGCACTTACAGGTAATTTAGATCAGGTGGAAACACTAGACACTTGGGATACTGTAGCATGCTTTAAAGGCACTTAAATGTGTGTGGGGATGGAACCACTAGGCACCAGGGATACTATAAATAGCATGCCTTAAAGGGGATTATTACCCTATAGCCTCCTACCTGCCACAGAGAATATTAGTCTTCTGAGCTACTAGTAGACAATCAAGCCTAAAACATAAGTGCTAAGAATATAAAAATGCAAATTGCAAAGGTAGAAAAAGGCCTTGAACTGTGCTTCCTTGTCTCCTACACCCCCCCCCCCACACACACACACACAAAAGCCTCAGCAGTAATCCACTTCTTAGTCTCATAGACTCAAAGGAGGTTACTAGGCTAATAGCCCTAAGGACTAGGGCCTTTACAAGCCTAGCCATTTATAAAACTCCTGTACTCTAATTGACCATAGTTAGACGGTCATTGTTAGAGTAATTCTATGATCAGCACCAACTATCCCTGTTCATGAGGGACATAGGTGCCACCCCTGGGGTGAATTTACGGTCACCCATCCAATTGTCAAGTCTGCATTTAAATAGGGTAATTGAGGAGCTTTGCTTCTTGTGAAGTGAGAGCTTAGGAGTGGCAATCTTTGGGAGGTGTATCTGTCGCTGAGAAGATAGTAGATCAAGGTTTTTTAACATATAATGAGGATCTCAGTCTTTACTCAGTGCCTACTACAATTAGTGATGTATGAGGAGGAAAGATAGGCAGAGTAAATTAGGCAGATCTCTTAACTTTATAGAAGAACTCAAGACAAGTCAAAATTTATGGACAGACGAAATCGGGAAAGAACTGTCTCAGTCCTCTGACAAAATTATACAAAGTGGTAGTGTAAAAGCTTTTGCACTAACCAAGATTTAATGACGGATATGAAGTGTGAAACTGTAATGTCTGCTATGAATAACTGAGTGAAAGCTTCTGTGACTTATGAAGGCAACAAAAAGGAGGCATTGATGATGTTCTGACACCCATGATGTTTGCGTTGAATGTGTATATTTCATATGGGACAATGAAGGAGAGGAATGCCTCTGGTAACATATATGGTTCATATGTAAATATTAGATAGTTAGTCAGAAGACTATTACGTGGCTCCTGAATAACCAGGACAGTGACCAAGGGGGAGATTCAAACATTGTAAGTTGTATTTGTGAGGTAATCACCTTTACCATTAAGCTGACCCCCGCCCCGCAAACCAGTTCTTAACTAGCACAAGAAAGTGTTGATTTGCATTAGCAATAGTTTAAAGTGATTTGCACTTTATCTGATAATTTCCTCATTGTGGCAATTTTTTTTCCTGAATTGCGAGTTACCTCATTGCAGATATGGGGCCTTTTTAAGCATCCCTTAAAGCAAGCAGTGGGGTTCTTTATGCATCTCCAGGAAGGTTAGAAAAAAATGAAATATTACCTAAGTATATTCACTTAAAATAAAAAGTCAAATGTGACACTAAATACTGCCTGAGGAGAGAGACTACCTGGTACTCATGACAAGATACATATTAGAACCTCAGGGAAGGGGGCGGGGTCAGACCACAACTGGAAGTTATTAGCTTATGGTCTCTGCAAGCAGATGTCATGAAAACTTCAACAGCTGAAATACCAAACTGCAGACGTGGCCTTACTGAGGTTTGATAGATTGCTTTTTTTTAAGGCAAGTTTGTGTGAAGGTCAATGGAACAGAGTTAGTCAGTAAATCACCCAACATATAAATCAAATTTGTGGGTCTGATTTGCGTTGCATGGGTAGAATTATAAGGGCCTCAGTGGTTGTTAGTCTAGTATACACTTATGGACCTTTGAACCTGTAAAGTAGACGTGTCCAACCTGCGGCCTGCGGGCCGCATGCGGCTTTCATAGCTCTTCCATGTGGCCCTCAACCTCTAACTGCAACATCGATGTATGCATGCCCCAAAACACTTTTTTTTGTTTTGTGTTTTTCACTCCCATGACCTGTAATGCTAATGTCGTTGTGTGCATGCACCAAAGCACCCTTCTAGTTTTGTTTTTGAGCCAAAAAAGGGTCCATGTGTTTACACCATTATTTTGCACCATACAATCAGTGTGTGTGTGTGTGTGGGTGTGTGTGTGTGTGTGTGTGTGTGTGTGTGTGTGTGTGTGTGTGTGTGTGTGTGTGTGTGTGTTCTCGCTGAAGAGGGACTCATGGATGGATTTGCCGCTGTTGCCTTTGAAAGAGACAGCAATTACCTGTGTTAATAGATAAGTAAGGAGTGAGTGAGTGCATGCATGAAAGCAGAATTGTGTGCGTGAAAGTAGAAGAAGAGTGTGTGTGTGTGTATGTGTGTATATGTGTGCATGACAGAGAGAGATGCATGCACAAAGAGGCTAACAATGATCATTCTACCTACTGAACACAAACAAGTTAGCTCACAAATACATCATACATTAAGAGTACACTTTCATTAAATTGCGGCTTTCCTGACAGGGAGAGTGTTGTATTGAACATGAACTCATACCTCTTAACTGTATGGATTTTCAAAGAATGTCTGGATTTTTGCCTCATCTTCCAATTTGTGTCTTTTGCTTAGGAAATAAAAGTAGTCATCTAAGGTAATGCAGTTCCAGGGAGTAAGAATGAGACAGCAGCCTAGGTTTAATGGGTCAGTAGTGGACTGACTAAGTAGGTCTGTAGTATATAAAATTGTATAGTTTTTTCAGACAAACAAAAAAGCACCTAGTACTGTTTTTTCATTGGTACTGCGGTGGTGGTGCTGCGGTAGTGTTGTCGCCTCACAGTTAGATGTTGCCCGTTTGATCCTCAGTTAGAGCATCTACTGTGTGACGACATGCGTGAATGGGTGTTCCTTTGTTAAAGGTTGTGCATTAGGCCCGGCAAGCCAGCACGTAAAACTCTACTGCCAATCATTAGTGGACCAGAGTTCCGCTGTGGCGACCCCTAACCGGGAAAAGCCAAAAGGCACACACACACACACACACACACACACACACGCACACACACTGTTTTTTCATTGGTGGGTTCTAAGCAGTGGTAGATTGAACAACAGTAAGCATAGCTTTGGCGGATCATCAATACTGGCAAATCAAGTTGGCACAATGTCATTTTTTAAATGTTGGAGTTTTAGTGTGTATGTGTGTGCTTATGTGTTGGGAGTGCTGCAACAGTAGACGATTATTAAAGACAGAGACTTACGGACTGTGGAGAATATGTTTCTTTGTTTCAAAACCTAATACTTGGGTACGCATGCCAGAAGTAGATTTTTTAAGACATAGCTTCTTGCCATTTACAGTGGATGGATATTTACATTTAATGGACAATGTATAAGTGTGGGCCTGTGGGGTTCTTAAGGATGCCAAGTCTACCACTGCCAATGTCTTGTAAAGTGACCTGGAAATGGATATTGGGATGTTACTGAAAAAATATAGTAAGTGGGCTTAGAAATATAGTTTAATTAAACAAAGTGTACTTTCAGTTTACAGGCCATAATTTAATTTCTTTCAGGTAGTCCAGATACTGGTAGATTGTATACCATTAGACTTAATTAGGGAGAGCTGTCATTCTGGGGAAACAAGCAGCCCTAGTTTCAGTGAAATCTCTGTGGTTGCTTGCAGGTAGGAAGTTGCAGGATGTTGATGCAATGTGTTTTATTTATTATTTTTAATGCATTTGTCATTTCAAAGCATGGTTTTCTTTGATGCAAAAGAAGGCAGGACTGAATGAGCCATATAATGTTTAACTGACAATAATGGGATAGAAAGATTATACGTGATGTATAATGTTTGCAGCTACAGTTGTTTCAATGGTGTCTGTGATGCATAACTATTTTTGGGCCTGTGTCCCACTTTTATTTTTTGCTTTGTCCAGATTTCTTGCTCTAAGGTTGAGATGTTTGGTTCCATACTAAATCAGAAGTTGTATTTACCTTGGAAGACTTTTTGGCATAATTATGAAAAACAGAGCCTTTTTAATATCTCTGCTTATTTCCAATATAAACTGCCATATAACCTTGCAAGTAACCCTCTTATTAAGCTACTTTACTACTTTTGGAATTGACAGGTATGATTCATCTGTTTGGACATAAGCATAGAGTGCTAATGTGACTTTTGATTTCTTGCAGCAGTCTGTGGTTTACATAATCACAATAACTTTTCTGTGTTTCTGGGTGTGTAATCAGTTTAACAGTTTTAACGATGTTTTCCAAAAATAAATAAATATATAATAAATAAATAATCCTCTCGAGACTTTGAACTATTGACAAAGTCTGGGAATTTGTTTTTTTTTCAAAAGCGAAGGTCAGCATTACAGCTCAGTAAACTGTCAGTCTGTGAGTAACTTCTGCACAAATTAAAATGTCTGAATGTCAAATGGCTTTAGATTGGAGGGAAGTTTATTTTTATTTATTTTATTTTATTTTACATTTGTTTACCGGGAAAGTCCGACTGGACACAGGTCCATTTTCACCGGAGGCCCGGGGAGAAAAGCTCCAAAAATAACACAAAACAATATAATACAATACATGAGAGAGAGAGACAGCAAATTATGGATGTAGTACTCATGCAATATGGCAGAAATTACATCTCGTAACAGTGAGAATCATTATAGTAGGTATAGATGTTGGATTTCTTATGATCACTATTGATTTTGTTTTTATTAATATGTGACAACATTCAATTTTTCATAACCTCTGTTTTACAAGATTACATGTTATGACACATAATTTGCAATAAAGATTATTTTGAAAAAAAAAAAAAAAAAAAAAACAGTGAGAATCATTGAGGTACAGAATAAACTTAAAAACATTTTTTTTTACGGTTATAATTACAGCAAGGCAAATATCAATGAGTTAAGTTTTTAGGAGAAAGCTATATGTACATAGCTGAATCTCTGAAACAATCTTTTGGTATGGATTAACCTGGGGATTGACACAAATTATATGTTTACACCAGTATGTAGCATTATAGTTTATAGTTTTCTTATTGATTTACTTTTTGCCAAGCAGTTGTTTGTTGATTTATTGATGGTCCTTTTGGTGGTTGGAAATTACATGGATGAATCCATCTCTATTATGATTTTTTTTCAGATATTTTGACTTCCAGACAATTTCATTCAGCGAGTTGGTGTCATGTGATTACTGAGATTGCCTATTTTAAACGTAGGGGCTTTTGTGTGTGTGTGTGTGTGTGTGTGTGTGTGTGTGTGTGTGTGTGTGTGTAAGAGAGAGAGAGATTTAATATGTATACTGAATATCATTTTGCAAATGGAATTCTTAGTTAAACATGCCCCTCTTCTTGGGCAACTAGACTTGAGTAACCAATATTAGATCTTGGCCATCCAGCTGGGAAAGGTTAGTATGTGGATTTTCCATCTGGTTTGATGAAGGCTATGCTACTTACACAAGGACTACATTTATGGCTATCCATCCAGCTATCATGTTGCTGAACTATATTGTTTGATAATGAGAGGAGCTTTTTACAGAAGTTGAAGGTTTTTGTGTCAAGAATCTGTCCATAAAAAGTGGCTTGTTTATGTTGCAGTGAAGGCTGTGGTCTTTGTAGTAAGCGTTTTAAGTATAACCAGTATTTCTGTGGTAGAAAACGTCTCTTAAGGCAGGATCTTTCTTAGCCTGGAAAGCAAGCCAATGATGAAATTTATAGGGGCCAGTGAGAGACAAAGGAAAGCAAAAAGCTTTTTAGTCTGTTTGGATAACTAAGTGAACTTAGTCCTTTGACCTTTTTTGTCAGAAATGGTTGTAGTCTTTCTTTTGGCAGGGTGTTTTGCTGAGGCACATGCCAAAAGGGGCATTGCACTCAATAATGGCTCTTGTAAAGGAAGAACACAGGGATGTTATGACCTCCTTGTCCCTGGATGAGATACCCTTACTAATGAAGTGGGCCATGTAAAAAGCTTTCCTTACAATGGAGACAACATAGTGGTCAAAAGTCAGGTTTCTATCAACCTGGGTGCCCAAGTACCATATGACTTATTGCGTGCTTACAATATTGTTATTAATGTGATAGTTTGTGGGGACATCACTCTCCTCAAAGGGGATGATGATGCATTTTTTGACATTTAGCTTGAGGCCATATTTCTGACACCAGTTATTTGTTTGGGTGAGACCCTCTTGTAGCTTATTCAGAATTGTTTTATTAAGTCAGTAATGTGAATTCTTTACTGTATTGCAAATTTGTTGGGTTATTTTTGTGGATTATAGTATTGTAGGGCTGCTGATGTTAACATTTTACGTAGTTGGACTGCTGGAATGGTTTTCCCAGTGAGAAATGCTAGTGCTGTAGTGAATATCTGTTTATTGTAAATATATATATATATATATATATATATATATATATATATATATATATATATAGATAGATAGATTAATTAAGATGTTAGAGTTAACTGTTAGATTAGAGAATTAGAATTAGAATGATAATTAGAATTTTAAGGCAAATATTAGGTATTTATTACATTTATTCATTGTTCAAATGCACCTACAGTACAGCCAGGAGGTCGACTGTGGTCTTCCGGAGCAACAAAAGAGTTAACTATATGATATATTTTATATGCGGCCCCAAGACCATTTCTGTTCACTCAATGTGGCCCCAGCAAGCCAAAAGGTTGGACACCCCAACTTGACTGCTGTAACTCGATATTGGTATTTTCTACATCTCACAAACTTATCAAGATTATTTTTAAAGGAAGTTAATGACTACTACTTTTGGTTTTAAACAGAAATTTATTCCATAATCAAGGAAGGTGGCAGTGCAGTTTATCTCTCATGTTTTCTATTGCACACTTGCACTTGTTTTCACTGTGATTTACCAGCGAATTAGTCTTCTTTTTATTGCTTATTAGAAGTTTTTGTTTGGTTTGATCCATTGGACATGACTAGCACCATACTAACAGTTTTGCCATCCACTAGTGGGATGCCTATGGCAGGACTTACTTCTGTTACAGATTTGTTGAATATATCTGAAATCCATTGTTATCTGTGTTTGGAGAGACTTATATACCATTTACTTCAAATGAAGATTTAACTGAACAATATAAAACAAAAGTAAATATGTTTGAGTGTAAACTCCAGTTGCTTAAGAGACTGAAATGGCAATGTTTAACATTTCAGATCTATATTAAGCAGCAAATCATTCTGAGAGGTTTATGCCTGTTAAAAATGCCTATTTATGGCTCAAAATATCCAGACTTGCTAAAAAGCTGGCAAGCTTTGAATTTAACTTGTTCACTTCAATATTTGTACATGAATGATTTTTTTTTCAACCTATAGAAGCTTTGTTAAGAAACAAAGTTGAACAGCAGTACAATGAGTTAATGGACAAGATAGAGCGTAATCAGCATTCAGGCCTACTTTGTGAAGCTATTGAAAGGGTGAAATCTTGTGAAACTAAGCTTATTGTTATCAAAAGAAAGAAAGTTACAGCGGGACTATAAAACCTTTAAATCTGGGTAGGTTTTCGCCTCGTCCAATAAGAAAAGGAATCCCCCTCTATATCAGAGCAATTTGGCTGAGTAAGCACAGACATCTAATGAATCACCAGACATTCAGCCTGAACCCACTCTTGAACCTCATGTTGTTTCAGCTTCTGATCTATCCAGTGAGAAAGGGAATTCCCTTATACATCAGATTCATTTGGAAGAGCGGGCGCTGAGAGTTGAAAATTTACTGGTCACACATTCCGTGACACTTGTGGATTCTAACATCGTTTCAGTCCTTGACCCATTTGATTTCCCAGTGTTAACACATTTACTCCCTTTCACACAACAGCATAATAGGAAAAAGACTTACAACTCTGAATATCGGACAAGGAAAAGGCAATACCAATATCCCGGTCAGAAAAAGCTTAAGCTCTGCTTCTGAACTTGTCTTTAACCTCTTGAGGTACAAACATAGTATTTTTTAAAAATCAGTTCTCATAAAAGGGCTTACGTTCATTCCTGCTTCTACAATTAACATTTCTCAAACTATTATTAAAATTAGAAATTTTGTTAGGTTATTAACTTAAATATATTATTTGGTGCTGAAAGTGATTGCAATAATTTTATGCTGAAAAGGAAGAGCACTTTTATGCCTAATCTTCGCCCTGTGCCACAAGCATTTCAAAGTGCTGTTGAGCATTTATTTATTTATTTATTATTTATTTATTACATTTGTTAACCAGGTACTGTGTCCAACTGGGCAAGTAGCCTGTTTTCAGTGGTGACCCGGGAGAAAAGCTCCAGAACTAAGATACATAGAAGTAAAAACTAAAATATTAATACATATTAAAAATATGAACAGGAGTAGGAATATTATAACATGCAATAAAAATGAAATAAACATAGTACAATTAATACAAACACATATTGATACAGAGGAAATAAAGTATTAAAAAATATATAACATGCAACAAAGGAAGCAGCACTTTCATAATTTAAATAATGAAGAATATAAAACTACTCAGTCTTTAATAAATAATGATCAAATATCAATTAAAAATACTGTTAAAGCGGGTGGGATTGTTATACTTGATAATGATTATTATATTTTGACCATGCAAGAGATGTTGAATGCTAATGATTATAAGAGTATTAATAGATCTGATTGTGCCAATATTATTGATAAGGTTGGTAAAGATTTGCATGAGATGTATCACAAAGGTCATATATATAAATATATATATATATATATATATATGGATCACCTTTATATCCCCGAAATCACGTTTCGCCGACACACTAATCACCGACACCAAAAGACCGACAACAAAAAATACCGACAACGCAAAACACCGAAAACCATTACACCAACACACTACACGTAAACAACACAGTACACTACATAACATATCCACTATCCCTAACCCAAACCCTAACCCTAAGGTCCGACACTACCGCACACTTACCCTACCTGCACCCTAACCCTAACTCACTTACCCACCCCTAACCCCAAGATCCGACACTACCGCACTCACCCTACCTGCACCTAACCCTAACTCACTTACCCACCCCTAACCCCAAGGTCCGACACTACCGCACACTCACCCTACCTGCACCCTAACCCTAACTCACTTACCCACCCCTAACCCAAAGGTCCGACACTACCGCACACTCACCCTACCTGCACCCTAACCCTAACTCACTTAACCCACCCCTAAACCCACAGTCCCTCACTATCACACACACCTACCTGCACCCTAACCCTAACTCACTTAACCCACCCCTAAACCCACAGTCCCTCACTATCGCACACTTACCTGTCCACTCCCTAACACTAAATCCCTCACTCGATCGCACACTTACTGAGTCCGTCGGGTTCTCACCTTGTCGGTCATCTGCGTTGTCGGTGTTTTCGTCCCGTCGGATTCCGTGTCGGCGAAACGCGTTGTCGGGTATCTGAAGGTGACCCATATATATATATATATATATATATATATATATATATATATATATATATATATATATAGCTTGCTTGGCTTACTACTACTTCAACCATTACACCCCTTATTTATGGAATACCTAAACTTCACAAGTCACAGACAAAACTACCTCTGAGACCAATTGTCTCAGCTAGGGGATGGGTCACAGAGCCAATCTCTAAATATGTTGACTCTGTGTTAAAGAAATCTATACAGTCAGCATATAGTATTATTAAAGACAGGTTATTAGTAATTATATTTTAGTCACTTTGGATGCTGACTCATTATTTACATGCATTTGTAATGATTTTGGCATTGACAGTATCAAACATTTTTTATTGGAATATACATAAATGGATGAGGCTAAGGCTCTAGATTTTTGTAACTTGTTGCATATCATATTAGATAATAACATTTTTATTTTTGAAACACAGCTATACCAACAAATTACAGGTGTTGCCATGGGCACACCTGCAGCAAATACATATGCAAATACTGTTATGTTTATGTGGGAGATACAAAACATTTTCCTTAGGATTTAATAAATCTGTGTAGGCACAGTGTGCAGCCTACATGGAATGTTACTATGTCTGTGTACATGGTTCCCTCTCAGCAGGGTGCCACACATATTAATGATGATGCATTACCGAGGGAGAGCCGTGAAACATGGGTATTGATTCAGTTAGGGAGAGGTGTACTGCTAACTGTGTCCACATATGAGTAAGAGACTCCCCAGACTGTCCCTTAGTGTTATGTTAATTATTTTTGTTTTATTTTAATAAAAAAACATGTTTGCGCAGCATGGCACAGAGTACAGCAATGCTAAGCGGCACCCACAGATAAGATACCAGACAACTGCCAGACATTTGAAGATAGAAACTGGATGTCATTAATTATTTATTTAAATATCATGTTTAAATGTAGGCGAGCATGTTTGCACACCTCAGCGTGGTGCTCAGCACTGCTTAAAGCTAGCTTGGAGGTATATGTGAACGTATAGCAAAATTCCTAATCTCCACCTAGTTAAATGGGTATAGTTATGGCTCCATGTGCAGGAGGTCCAGGGTTTGAATACATGAAAGGGAAAACAATTGTTTATTTTTAATATACATACTTTGCAGACCAATTTAAAATATGGCTCCGCTACGCTCTGCTAAGTTCTGCTGAGACCTTCTAAGACCTGCTAAGCAACACATAAACATGATAATGGCTGCCAACATTTATGTGCTGCTCAGCTTTGCTTGGCTGGTTTGTGCACTGTTAAGCACTACCAAGCAAACAGTTCTGTGAGTTTTAGCACTGCTCAGCTCAGCTGCACTGCTAAGCGACACAGTGCTTTTTTAAATGTTGCCCAATAGTGTGTAAGGGTGGGAAAACAGCTTATATTAAGTCCAGTAGTCAGGAATACATTAGAATCCATTGGAGTTATGTCTTTGGAGGATACTATGGTTGGTGTTGGTGAAGGTGCACACTTTCATGCAGTGCTGGGGCATTCTGGAGTCCAGGGTCATAGTTGGACTCCTTGTAAAAAAAACATGATGAATGCTGCAAGGAGATTTCCAGGGCTCAGAGTGTAAGGCAGAGGCCTGGGACTGGCTGGCAGGGTAGTCGCCACCATGACAACCTGAAATGTTGAAAGGGGGATCTCTTGGACACCAGGGAATGCCTTACATGTATGTAAGTAATTGTACCTCTGTTTCACCAATATCTAATCTGAATGTTTGCAAAACTGATATGCATAATGGTGTGCTTCTCTCCCAACAGCTGCAGAGGAGAGGGCTCACAATATCAAGTTACATGACAGGTGCCTGGCCAGGTTGCACCATGAGTGTGATGAGTATGGATGTATTATGCTAACTATAGTGAAATAAGCAAGAAAGGGTAAAGCATTAACTGCATTAAAGTATATAAAATAAAGTCTGTAGTGCAATAAATGTGGAATTAGAGCTGTATTGCAAGAAGCAAATAATGCCAACTGTTGTGCAATAAAAACATGAAACAATACTAATAACTGCATTAAAGTACATACAATAATGTTTGTAGTGCTATAAGTGTAGAATTAGAGCTGTTTTGCAAGAAATAAATAATGCCAACTGTTCTGCAATAACACATCAATCAATACCAATAACACCAAGGAAATTATGTACTTCAGGACTGTCTTGTAACCATTGCAGTAGAGCTGTATGCATTCAGACTGTAAGGTAAGATGCTGCAGTCAAGTATAACACTGTAATAGCTGTAGGATGCAAATCTAATGGCTTCTAAATGTATTGTTTAATGCATATAGTACCACTCAAGGCTCTCTCTAGGCCAATATTGTTCACATAATGCTCTGTCATCTGCAAACATCAGGTAAGCAAGGTATATGGGTGAGATAGCCTACCCCATGATCTGCTAGTATTTGTTGACTTCACAGACATTTCAATCCACTAACAATAAAGTGTGTACTCCAGCATTGTTATACTGATATATAGTATAGCTACTATCTGCATTATTCTTTTATTTCATGCATGTGTGGTCTACTGCCACTGCAGTCTAGTATAACACTGTAGTAGTACTGCCAGGTCATATTTTGGTTCCAGGTAAGCCCTAGGCAAATATTGGTCAATAAGTAATCAGCAGTGACTTTATACTCCTGTTTGGTAAATGTTCTGTATGGCGTATGTTTTGCCACACACAGACCAGGGTTTGAAGCCAGTGCTACGTAGCACTAAATATTACAGTAGCAGTCATGTAATGCTCACAAAATCTCTCTGCACAGGAACTGCATGTAAATGGGTGAGGTAGCCCATATTATGAGTAGATAATTGTGTGTTTAGATTTCCCAGACTGTTAAAATCATTAGCAAGAATGTGAAAAATCATCAATGTGCAGTCATAAATAATATGTGTAAACCTGGTATGGCTTTATGCCTGGAGTGTCCATTAAATGTTGCTGCAGTCACAGTCACTTCTATTGGGATCTATTTCCATGCCTGCCAGACATGAAGTCTAACAATATTAGAAGTGAAATAGATGGACAGTGTAATGAATTGATTAAACGTAAAATTAAAAAAACTTGAAAGAGAAATAAATGATTACAAGAATGATAGTGCTTACCCCAAACCTAAGACAGATGGGAGACACTGGGAATTGAGGAACATTGAAGTGGAAATGGGAAATGAAAATGTGAGGGTAAGTGAACGTGTGTCAGACTTAGATGACTTTGTGGATGATTTTTGTGTAGATCAACCCTTAAGAAGATCTGAAGGTTAAAAAATAGGGACGGGTTTGTTTGTTTGTGTCTTTCAGCTTTTTCCGGTTAGGGGTCACCACAGCGGAACTCCGGTCCACTAATGATTGGCAGTAGATCTTTACATGCCGAGTTGCCAGCCCTGACACACAACCTTCAAAGAAGGTACGCCCATTCACGCATGTCTACACACAGAAGACGCTCTAGCTGAGAATCAAACAGGACAACATCGTACAAATAGGGACGGGTATCAAAATGAAAAACAACAGAATCCAAATTTTTGGGGGGAAACAAGAAGGGGGAGGATGAGGAACTGAGTGTGATTAGTACTAACCACCCTGATTTAGAAATAGCAGAATGGGTTCAAGACAATACCAACCCATTTAAATTTACTAAGAATAATTCTAGTATTTATAATTTTAGCCATATAATTTTAACAAATGAGCATTTTAGTTTATTAAGTAAAGGTATTAAATTCATTCCTTGGAATAAAGGAAACCTTGCCAGAACATTAATGGATGTGAAGGAGTTTACAAGGAAAATTAGTTTGCAAACCATTTTTAGTCAAAATATTAATTATGAACCAATGAGAATGTTTAGGAGAAGTGTGTATAATATCCCCTACACCCCCCAGATAAAAAAATCTGGAAAATATAATAGAAAGAGGGATTAGGGATAGTTTTAACAAGGTTAAATACAAGAATAATCTGGATCCACTTGAAAGTAAGACTTTAAATGAACTTAGGGGTGACAAAAACTTAAGAATTATAAAACCGGACAAGGGAGGGGGAATGGTTTTTATGGACAATATGGGTTATGCGAGTAAAATGAATGAAATTTTGAGGGATCCTGACAAATATTCTAATGTGTCTATAAATGACATTAATATAGCTTATAGGCGTATAGACATGGTTTTAGAAGATTTATTAATAGAAGGTTTAATAGATAGTAAAACATATGGGTATTTAAAAGTTGAGAAGCCTAGAATACCCACTATGTTCGGGATTCTGAAAATACATAAAGATGAATTTAACCCACCCCTGCGTCCTATAGTCTCAGCAGAAGGATTCAAAACCCTACCACTTGCTAAGTTTATAGATGGAAAGTTGAAGGCAATGTGGGTGAAAAGGTGTAGTATATTAAAAGACTCATGGGCTTTTCTAAGAGGCTTAAAACAAGATTTATGGAGGGAGGATTTAAAATTTCTTAACATAGATGTAGTTGACTTGTTCTCAAGTATACCTCATGAACAAGGACTAAAATTACTGGAAGAGATAGTGTCTGAAGATAATACTTTAAGTCATAATGAATTTATGGTAATTATGCAGTTAATTGATCTGGTTTTAAAATATAATTTTATTTATTTCAATGGAGAATATTTTTACCAGATAAAGGGAGTAGCAATGGGGGCCGCTTGCACCCCTACTTATGAGAATCTGGTATTGGCTAAGTGGGAGGAGAAATTTGTTTTACAATTGGAATACAGGAGGTGTTGGACACAATATAAGAGATTTTTGGATGACATCTGTATTCTTTGGGTGGCACCCACCGAACAAGTCCCCTTATTTATTGATTTTATAAATGAAAGTACTGATTTTTTACAATTTACCTACACATTGAGTGAGGATACTCTACAATTTTTGGATATAGAAATTTACAAAAAAGACAATACATTCCAGTCAAAGGTTTATAGGAAAAAGACTTATTTGAATTCCTGCTTACATTATAAGAGTGCTCATCCTATGCATTATAAAAGAAATATAGTTAAAGGTCAGTATATCAGGTCATGTAGAATGACTTCGAATGAAGATGATTTTATTAGAGAAATGAATGTTCTTAGGAATATGTTTAGAAATAGAAGTTATCCTGACTGGCTAATTGAAAAGACTGAGGTTGAAATACTGGAAGGTAGGAAGGGAAAATGTAAACCTATTCTGGGAACGGATGTCACTGAGAATGATGTAAACACAAGCAAGTTGGATGAGAACTTCAGCAATGCTTTGGTACTTGAGTACAATGCCAGTTTGAAGATAGTGAGAGAGGTGGTGGAAAATGAATGGAACACATTCATTGATTTTACTGACTTAGACAACATTTCGAAAGGGAATCTAAAGATAGTATACAAAAATTCCAACAATCTAAAAAAGTTATTGGAAAGTAACCTTGATACATGGCATTTTAATGGGAGAACAAAGAAAGGAACATTTAAATGTGGTCATTGTTCACAGTTTACATACGTCATAAACAAAGTGGAAGTTTTTATAGAAAGTAGAAACACAAGGTTAGAAGGTAGGGATTACAATAATTGGTGAAGCCAAGGGCCTGGTATACCTGGCATTGTGTCAGGTATGCCAGGCTTTTTATTTTGGAAAAATAGAACGGAAACTGAAAAGGAGAATTTATGAGCACATGTATGACATACAGGTAAAAAAGGAAATTAATGCACTTTATAAACATACTAAGGAATGTCCAGCAGCACAATTTGTTTTTTACGTTATTGAGAGAGTGGATATGGATGCAAGGGGTGGGCTCTGGGAGGAAAGAATAGAATATAGAGAGTTGTATTGGC
This sequence comes from Protopterus annectens, assembly GCF_019279795.1. Classification (NCBI taxonomy): domain Eukaryota; kingdom Metazoa; phylum Chordata; order Ceratodontiformes; family Protopteridae; genus Protopterus; species Protopterus annectens. The sequence continues at coordinate 667,831,640 of NC_056726.1, read as the reverse complement.
AACTAACCCTGGAGGCAAACAAAGCTCCCAGTCTTAATGAAAATATTTCCATAGCTCCCCTTTTGAAAATGAGATGAGCAAAATTGTAGCAGATTGCCATGGTAGTCATTGACATTTTCTTAAATGCTCTCTAATATGGTCTCCAAATGTTTTAAATGTTTTTTAAAAATGTTTCTCTACATGCTTTTTCTTGTTTTAAACAAATGTCCCTTTCAATGTTATTTTCAGTATGTGGTTTTAACAGGTGGTTTTAATTAAATGGAAATATGTATTTCTAAATAGTATATACATTGTAGATTATTAATATAAATTGTACCATATAGTTAAATATTTATTTTAATATAACACATTTTAAATCATACATACTACATCAAAATTTGGTTTTAAAACACATTTAATGATAGGTATGTCTTTTGGTAAGTGGAGATTCTTGCTATTTGCTATTTCTTGTTATTTCTCTCTTGGCCACTAGATGGTGGTAGATGAATTGTTTGTATTCTGTGACAGCATCACAAACATTTGTGACAAGTTTCCCATTTTATTTATTTATTTATGTATCCATTTTATCCTTTCACAATTGGATGTATTTTTAAATCAGAAGTGTGTTTATGGTAGGATTATGTTAGTAAGTAGTTTCATGTCCTCACATTTTCATTTTAAATCATTTTAAACTATTTTAAATAATTTTTAACAGTTGGTTAAAAGTATTTATGTAAGTACAAATTGATTGTTTAGCAAGTGAGATTGGTTAATTAGGATAATAACATACAGCATAAAATGTTCTTGTTTTGTTTTAGCCCACATCTGATGAAGTAGGACAAACGCAAACGTACTGTCTATTGTGTGATGTTAATGTGTATTGGCTTTCTTGCTTGGTGGATATTAAACTTTGGCTTGTTTTTGCAGTACTGGACCATGCTTTATTGTTTCGCCTTCTTGGTCATCGTTTTTGTTTTAACTGTAGTAGTACTGCCAGGTCATATTTTGGTTCCAGGTAAGCTCTAGGCAAATATCGGTCAATCAATAATCAGCAGTGACTTTGTACCTCTGTTTGTTAAATGTTCTGTATGGCGTATGTTTTGCCACACACAGACCCGGGTTTAAATCCAGTGCTAAGTAGCACTAAATATTAGATAGCAGTCATGTAATGCTCACAGAATCTCTCTGCACAGACTGTTAAAATCATTAGCAAGAATGTGAAAAGTCAGCAATGTGCAGTCAGAAATAATATGTGTAATCCTGGTATGGCTTTATGCCTGGAGTGTCAGTTAAAAGTTGCTGCAGTCACAGTCACTTCTATTGGGATCTATTTCCATGCCTGCCAGCCAAGGCATGACTGCTGTTTAGTGTCTGTCCTGTACACGTACATGTCTCTCAAGTGTCATGATTTCATGTTATGTGATTAATAGTGCATAATCCATCTGTTACAGGAATACCATGTTAAGGAGTACCTAGATTGCACAGTATCACCATTTCAACCCACAGAACACCTTGATAGGATCATAGAATCATTTGATGTACACCTTGATAGTTATATAGGTCCACCTGATATGCAAGTGTTCTGTGTAGGTGTGTACCTGCAGTTGTTACCGTTTGGCCCATAGTGTCCCATGCTTATAGCTGGAGAAGTATGTACATGCTACATCAGCTACAGGAGACTTGTATTCACTGTAAACATAAAGAAAATACAGACCTGTAGAGAAGATAGTAGTACTGTTGTCAAGGAAATAGGCTGCAATGTTACTAACGGCCTGATTTTCTCTCTCTCGCTCTCTCTCTCTCTCCATCCCTTATCTGCATTTATATATATTACTGTTATTCATTAATTATGGTTTACTATTAACATATGTTTTTACATTAACTGTTTTCTGAGGCATGTGTTATTATTTTTATGTATTATAATGGATGCATATTTACGTACCTTGTTAAATTACCTATTTTGTTGGCCTTATGCTGTAACTGTTACTGGCTTGCTGTTATGTTATTTATTGTGTTTCATATAATATGCATTGATATGTAACTGGGTTAATTCCAAAATTCTGGCATACTGTTATTACTAACAATGTTTTTTTCATAACTAACCTATACTTATTGCTATACCTCCATCACCACAGCACATCAGGGTAGGCCAGTTCCCAGTGATCCAACTAGCTTGCCTCAACTAGCTATGACAACAGGTCCTAGCACATCTGGGACCCAGACCAGTGGTGCCCCCTCTGATGCCCTTGCACCACCTGTGGCATTGAGTGGGACCACCTCAGGGGACAGAGCCCAGCCTCCCCTGGGAGCAGTGGCAGTGGGGGCATTGTCACTCAAGACCAACCACCGATCATAGTGCGCAGTATTGCTCATCTGAGCTATGAACTCTGCCTACACTGGATTGAGGGCATGCTGGCCAACCTGTTGGGGAAGCCTCACCCTGGCACCTAGCCTTCAGCAGAGCCACCCTTGGGGCAGTGAAGGAACAGTGCTGACTGTCCCATGAGTGGGGATATGAGTCATGCTGCTGCTGTTTGAAGGCACGTACAACTTGGATTCTACAACTCCCCTCCCAAATATTGCCTCATACATAGCTCTCCATTTTGCACAAGTGTCTGCTAGACATAGGTAATTTGGTCGAATTCGCTTGACAATGGTCTGGGGTTTGAGAGTCCAAATTCAACTACAAAATCTGACAAAGTGCACAGCTGTTGCTGTACAAGAAATGGATAGCTATGGTTCTTTCATACACCCTTCCTGCACATACCTACCTGCCTTTCACTATGTTTTCCCTCCTGCTCGCCCCCAATTCACCACTTTCCTCTCACCCCATTTTCTTTTCTTTGTATTTTTTAGCGTGGATTTGCTTGGTGAGGTGCACCCTTTGACTTTGCTTAGCTAAGCTTAAATGAGCTATAATGAGCCTTAATGCTTACATGTGTTTATTACATTGTTAGTCACATGTACAAAATAAACACCTCTGCCATATTTCAAACCCAGGCCCCTTTTACCTACAGCTCACAGCATTAACCCACCATGCTACACAGGTCTTAATTAAAACAGGTGTTTCAGCAAAACATACTGATTGCCACTTATAGTCATTAGGCATGTAACTGAAATAAAAACTAGGCATGTAACTGAAATAAACACTAATGGGAGGAATGAGCGTGTACCCTGGACTCTGGTGCAATAATATACCAGTAGACAGCCCAAGACATAATAATGGATGTAAGTGAGGCCTGAGGCCTGTGATAGCAGGTATATGTGTCATTTTATCAGCAAACTGTAGAAAGACACCTGCTAAGGCAGCAAGTGGCAACGTTCATGTACAAGTGAGACCCTGGTGCAGAAATAGAACCATATAAAGCCATGTACATACTGATGCGTGCAGATATATTTCTCATAGAATGTATATGTGCACATATATGTTGCAAATACACTTGTTTCTACAGTGACTCAGTAGCCCAGTCTGTTAAATATCTTGCATGTAGTGCATTTTGCCACACGCAGTCTTGGGTACAAATCCAGTTTTGTGTTGCAGTGCAATTACATTATTGTGAAGGCAGCAAGTAATGACTGACTCAGGCAATCAGAATCCACACAGATTACTGCAACTTAATGCACTGTTACCAATTTTTGCAAGTCAAAGGCCTACAGGTAGGGACACACTGCATATATCTGTACAGCCTGTTATTGGCACTGTTGCTTAACAGACATTCCTTAATCGCATGCCTCGATTGGACTGTACAGGGTACCCTTACACTTGCTCTGCCATAATGACAAGGCTGCCACAGTTACACATAAGTTTGCTGTCTTCCAAATTGTCCACACTCACCCGTATATGCACTAGGCTGCAGCAACAGCTACAGCCTGTAGCATACACAGCTGTATGTAAAGGTAGCTGCTACAGACCTAGCATGCCTCCCAACCCCCTGGAATAAGGGGTCCGGACACAACTATATGTAATGGGGGGCAAAGGCCCACAGATAGGGACATGTGTAATGGTTTGCTCCTACAAAGATAGAATAACAGCTATTGTATTAGCATGCATATTCTGATGGGTATGAAGTCTGACATTCAAATGTGTCTCTGTCCTTACTGACCTCAATCCACAATGTTTGCCAGTGAACTGCGAGATGACCACAATGTCATGGGACACTGACCACACATATGAGGCAAAACTGTACATATACTGCATAAATCTTTATGGTTGACAGTTATGGTACCTAGCCTCTGCAATGCTGTAGTCTCCACACTTCAGTAATGTCCATCTTAACAACTAAGAAAGGGGCTCAAGTCTATATGATGGCCTTATATATTGCACTGTGGTGGCATTTCATTGGCCAATGATAGTGCAGTTTAGCTGTGTTAGCTGCAATTAGCAATTCTAAGCCACAGATTGGTACAGAGGCAATTACCTGCTAATGAGCAGTATCTTAAAAGGCAGGAAGCTGGTTATGGGGAACAGGTCTGTGTGAGACAACTCACACAGAGAGTATACTTCCAAAAGATTACCAGAACCAAAGTCCAACAAAGGAGTATTGCACTCCACCAGGTATGTAATAGATTTCTTCATATTAGCAGGATGCAGATGGGAGGATGGAGGTATGGGGAATAGAGATCACAACAGTAAGCCTGTCTTAGATATATGGTAATGATGTCATTGATACTCTCCTATGCCTATAGGCAAGGCTCTCAAATGTCTCTGATTTTCAGTCACATCTTAGCTCTGTCCCTGTCAGTCCCTCCTACAATGGTTGGCTGTTGTAGGAAAGCTAGTGGATTACATATACTACATAGTGACAATAAGTAAGGGTGTACAATCCTGTAACATCAAACAATGTACTCTAATTCACCTCCTGTCAATCAGTCACTGTCTCACAGAAATAGTTTTAACATTTCAGAAGTGTCCATGAATGTCCCTGATGTACTCTGGCTAAGTCCCTGTTTCTGTTGACATTTGTCCCTGTTTGATTGACAGCTATGCCTAACATACCTGACAACCTCTTACAGGAAGAAATCAGGAAAAGCCATAATTAATGGGGGGAGAAAGACCCAAACTCAGCAACAGTGTTTAAATATTGCTTGTACAAAGTAAGAACATGAATAGAATAACATATATTATAGTAGCATAACTGTGCTCTGAAGGGTATGATGTCTGAAACTCAAATGTTTGTCTTTATTTTCTGACATCAGTCATCAATGCTTGGCCAACCATTTGTCAGAAATCCACAGGATTGCCTGAAAATGGCCAACACTATGAGGCAAACATCTTTGACATTCTGCAAACATCTGTATAGTTGAGAGGAATGATGCCTACAGGGAACATATGCAGGTTTGCATTGTTTTCTGTTATTGTGGCACACTGGTGTTTCTAGACTTTCCCCATATAGTTGCTGTACTAGCACAATGCTGTTTGTCTGGCACTGGCCATATGATATATTAGTGGGAGTTTGCCTGCAGGGGACACACCACAGTAGATTGCAGTGCTGGATATAAGAACATACAGCATAATCGGTCATGGTACACAGGGACATACTCCAGTATTGCCACTATCTTGGTGGTATCCACACATGTAGTGTGTTGCCAGACTGTGAAGTATGATGTGTGAGGGGGCAGTGCATAGTGCAGGCCATCATAGGTGTGCTGGATCTGTACATAGCAGACGTCCACATATCTGGTCCTGTAATGTGTTCTCCTTTTGTTGTCTTTCAGGAACCATGTATCGCAGAAGACATGCTCCCTTCTCACATGCATAGAATGACCTAAAACTGGATGGACTGAGTCAGCACTATCAGATGTTGTTGTCCAAGGGGAGGCATAATTGGGAACAGTGGGCAACATTGTGGGCAGACCTTCTGCAGGATGTCAATCACATTGGCCAGCAGGACAGGACCTATGAGCAGGTCCAGCACCGGGCCACAGACATGCTGAATGCTGCATGACAAAGGACAGCTGCTGTTGCCAGAGATCATGCCACAACCAGTGGGGGGGCCTGTGATAGAACAACCATGCTTAGCCACAGGGGAATTCCTGGTGAAACTAGGAAAACCCGATTGCTCCCAGGCATCCACCAGACCATGCAATATAGAGGTGGATGCCACAGTCTCCACAGGAGAGGAGCATCCAGGTAAGATTACTGTGTTCACCAGTGTAATACTGTATCAGTTATTGTGGCAGGCTGTACATACCAGTACATGGGTGTCATGTCTATCTGCATTGGGGGTGGGGTTTATATACAGTTGTGCACACATACTCATAATGTCACCAGTATAGCCATTATTACGGTAGCTACTGTACATGTGGATATATGCACATATTACCTTGTAGTGCTGCAACATTTGGTGGTGCTGACAATATCTTTCCCTCTCCTTTTCATCATTCCATCAGGTGAGGTCCACTTCCAAGGTCCTGTACCTGTTAAGTGTGATACTGTTTTTTACAGATCATATATATCCTATGAAGGTTAAGGGCTGCCATATTGCTCTATGTACAAATGTTGTGCCTACCCATATTAGAATATTTGTATATTTCATTCTGGAACAGTTAACTATGGTTCATAGACCCAGTGATCACAGTTGTGTATTTCAACTAACATCAATACTTTTGTACTTATAGTTATGAGTGGCTACACAGCCTGGTATACATGAGGCAATTACTCCAAGATTGTTCCAGAGCACGGGAAACCTCTGGGTTATGAATCTATCCCTCCAGCATGTCCTATTCATACTTGTGCTGAGGTTTAAGTCTTTAGCTCTCGTGGTTCTGATGGATTTGGATATTTTGAGGTGGAGCATGTCCATCAGTTCCTGATTGGACATGGCCTTGTATGTCAGGCAGAGATCACCTCTGAGCAGGTGGTATGCTACTGAATAGAGCTGGAGTTTCTTTAGTCTGGCAGAATAAGACATATGTTGGGAGACCCTTGATCCTCTTGGTGAGGTACTTTTGTGGTCTCTCCAGCTGTTGCAAATGCCAGGTGATGTACATACCAAATGGGGCATTGTACTTAATCATGGGTCTGATGAGGTAGGAGTATAGGGGTACAATGATATCCTTGGATCTGGATGTGAATCCCTTCATGATAAGGTGTGCAAGGTAGAATGTTTTTCTAACCACTTTGGCAACGTGGGTGTCAAATGAGAGGTCGCTGTCGACTTGGGTCCCTAGGTCTCTGATTACTTTTTCTGTACTCAGTGGGTTTCTGTCTATGTGATAATTTGTGGGTACTTTGTTTTTCCCAAAGGGGATGACTATACATTTTTTGGCATTTAGTTTAAGGCCATGACTCCGGCACCAGTTGTCCGTTTCTGTGAGGCCTTTTTGTAAGATGTATGTGTCCGCTGGTGTATCGACTATGGTGCCTAGTTTGCAGTCATCTGCGAACTTTGTCAGCCACAACCCTCCCATGTTTGCTTTAACATCTGAGAAATAAATGCCGAACAAGAGGGGTCCCAGGACAGATCCCTGTGGGACACCACTTGTGACTGGCTTTGAGTCTGACATTGCTCCAGAGATTTTAACTTTATGGGTTCTGTCCTTTAGCCAGTTTGCAACCCATCTAGTGACATAAGGGTTTACGTTTAAGCTGTTGAGCTTATCTATGATGCCTGAGTGGGGTATTGTGTTGAAGGCCTTAGCCAAGTCCAGGTAGGCTGTATGGACTGCTTTGCCCTCATCAATGGCTCTAGTAACTGTTTCGAAAAAGTCAACCAGGTTCAAAAGGCAGGATCTGCCCTTTACAAAGCCAAACTGGGTGGAGTCAAGTGTCTGTAGATCCCCAATGTTTCTGTTTATGAGTTCCATAATGATTCTTTCCATAGCTTTGCAGACCAGGCTGGTTAAGCTTATGGGGCGGTAGTTCCCAGGGTCTGTAGAGGTACCCCCTTTGTGAAGTGGGACCACTGTTGCTGTACGCCAGTGTTCAGGTACATATCCTGTAGTAAGGCTAAGGTTGAATAGCATTTTTATGTGTGGGTTTAGCTCCTCTTGGAGTTCACGTAGCACGCAACCCGGGATACCATCAGGTCCCATTGATGCTGTGTTTTTAGCTTTGCTGAGGGAGGCTTTAACTTGGACATCTGAGATGACAGGGAGATTACATTCAGCTGGGATAAGTATTTCTTCTTTTGGGGGTGAGGGAGGGGAGAAATTTGCACTGAACCTGTCAGCCAGAATGTTGGCAATATCTGTGGGTTCAGTGTATTTTATGTTGCTGTGAACTAACTCTGAGCATATCTGAGGGTTTCCGCCCAGGTTTCTAACATAGCTGAAGAAGGCTTTGTGGTTATCTTTAGTGTCCTTAGCGATTTTTCTCTCAAAGTTGGCCTTGGATGTTTTTATGAGAGAACGTAGTTTTCTGCCAGTGTTTATCAGAGATGTCTTCCCTTTATGGGATTTTGCTCTGTCGTGCAGTAGCTTCCTTCTTTTGTTATACAATTTGTTAATGGCTGAGGTCCACCAGACAGGACGCTTGCCTTTGGTGGAGAGGAACTTGGATTTATTTGGGATTGCATGATCCATGCATTCTTGGAGATGTCCATAGAAAGCATTTGTGAAGGATTCAGCATTGTGGGATGTGGTATCCACTGGCCCAGTGCGCTTAAAGGATACCATCTCAGTCTTAAGAAGAGTGAAGTCTGCTTTTGAGAAGTTTTTCACTGTGGTCTTTTGTGCTGGGGGTGGAGGTGGGATATGTATATCCAGGGTGATTAGTTTGTGGTCAGATCTCACTAGTGAGGGGTATACCTCCGGTGTGGAGCATTTTGTCCCCATGTTTGTGATGATCAGGTCTAGTATATTATCTCCCCTAGTGGGAGAGGTGACTAGTTGTTCCAGTGCATTTGAATTTATGAATTCCAGGAACCTTTGGGCTATGGTGTTAGGGCTAGAATAATGTACCCAATCTATGTTAGGGTAGTTGAAGTCTCCTAGTATGATGGTATTTTGTGATACATTCATATCCTCCAATGTCTTCAGGAAGGCTGAGTGGGGTTCCTGAGATTGGGAGGGTGGTCTGTAACATGCTACCAGTTGTATAGCAGTTTTGCCTATGGTTAGTTGCACCTGTATGGTCTCTGATGCTTCATGTGATGCTACTAACCTGGTGGTGTGGGTGTCCTTGATGAATATGGACACTCCCCCTCCCTTTGTGGTTCTGCCCGGGTTTTGGGGCCAAAAAGCATGATACGAGGTATAGCCTGGTAGTGCTGGGGTGCTCTCAGGAGCCTTGAACCAGGTTTCAGTTACTGCACAGACGTCGATGTTCTCCATACTCAGGAGTGCATCGAGTGCCTGCATCTTGAGATTTAGACTTCTGGCGTTGAGCAGCATTACCCTTAGTTTTTTCCATTTTTGTTTTCTAAGGTGGTGGGTTTGTCTTTTGAGCCTTGCCTAAAAAAGGCACTATGGGGGTGGCAAGAGCCTTAACCAATATCCAGAAGCCCAGTGGTGACAGGTGCAAGCCATCCCTTGCGAAGCAGCGTGGCTTGTCCAACATGTCATCCCAGGCAGACAGACATTGGATCCCCTTAGAATGACACCAGTACTTGAGCCAATTATTAAAGCTGATCATCTTGTCTTTGTATTGTGGCATCATTCTTGGTGAGGGCAAGATGCTGCTCAGGGTCAGGGTCATACCAGCCTGGGCTACATAATCAGAGAGCTCCTCTATGTTTCTTTTCATGTAGTCCAGGGAGGTACATCTCAGGTCATTCACGCCAGCATGGACAATGACGGAGTTATATTTGTACTTGCTTTGGAGTGACCTGAGTGCGTGTGTTATGTGGCGAATCCTAGCTCCAGATAGGCAGCTCACAGTCACCTTCTCCTTGTTCAGCCTGGTAAGCTGGACATCAGTGTGTCTGACTATAGAGTCACCTATTACTAGTGTATCAGGCATGGTGTTTGGCCTTAAGGGCTGTGATTGATTGACACACTGATTTATTGAAGTATATGTTGCATGTGTTTTGTTTTGAGGTGGTGGATTTTTGGATGTCTGCTTTGGGAGCCTCTGTTGTTTTGGTAAGTTTTTTATTAGAGCCTCCGAGTATGTCTTTGTGTTTTTATGTGTTTGGTTTGCAGTTGTGGTAGGTCTATGTGGGACTGGGTTTGTTGGGTGTGTGGTTACCATCTCCTCCTGTCTGATCATGCCATCCCTGAGTTGAGAGAGTTCAGCCTCCAGTTTGGCTATATAGTTAAATCTCTCACATGTTTTTTGTGTTTGTTGGGAGGAGGAGAGGGTTGTCTGTGTACATGAGGCAATTGTAGCATTGTCTCGAGATACCCAGATTAACCAGCTGAACTGGAGAGGATGCCAGTAATCTACCACTCGACATGCTAGAACAGTATAAGGGAGTGCTGTGCCTTTAATGGAAGTGGATATTCACAGGGGTGGTAGGTGGATGTAGTGCTTACTTAGTAGAGAAGTTTTGAGAACAAGTGCTAGGCTTATAATATAGCGAGTAGTCTGATTATACTAAGAGTAGAGCTTCCTAAGGGAAAATTTGAAGAGCAGACTTGGCGGAGCCAGAAGAAGTTTAACCGGCGCTGCGCTATGCGCACAAATGCGCAAATCCAGAAAGTAGTCACTTTTCTGAGTTCTCTGTAGCTAGGATCACTCTGCAGGACCACGAGGAGCTTGTCTGAGTAGTATAGCCAGAAAAAAAAAAACACCCAGAGGCGTATTTTAAACAGGGAACTTCAAAAGAGCTAGAAATGGTCCAAAACAACCACTTACTACAGCTCTTGTGCTGAGGTCACTTCCTACAGGGACAGGTAGGCTGCTCAAGGCTCCCCACTCCCACTGGTGAGCAAAGAAACTTCCTTCTATCCAAGTAAGGTAATGGACAACACATCAACTACACCACAGCCCAGAATACAGCAATGCCTGTAAACTGGTCTAAACTAGTCGAGGAGAGGCGGGAAAACAAGGATTATTTTTTTGTTTTTTTAGATAGAAACACACAGAAAATGCAGAAACAGTAATAAATCAGTTACACAGGCTAGCACACTTTAGTGGGCAGCCTCAACAGTTAAATTAAACAAACAAACAAACTTTCGATCAAATTCAACTAAAATGTAACTTTAAGTGCAGATATTAAAATAATGCAGCAAACAGCTAAAAAACAGTTTAAGCTTGTTTAGGGTAAGCTAGATAAGCTATTTCAAGTAAAAAAACAGCAAAGATACTTAAATCCAGAAAGTAGTCACTTTTCTGAGTTCTCTGTAGCTAGGATCACTCTGCAGGACCACGAGGAGCTTGTCTGAGTAGTATAGCCAGAAAAAAAAAAACACCCAGAGGCGTATTTTAAACAGGGAACTTCAAAAGAGCTAGAAATAGTCCAAAACAACCAATTACTACAGCTCTTGTGCTGAGGTCACTTCCTACAGGGACAGGTTGGCTGCTCAAGGCTCCCCACTCCCACTGGTGAGCAAAGAAACTTCCTTCTATCCAAGTAAGGTAATGGACAACACAGGAACTACACCACAGCCCAGAATACAGCAATGCCTGTAAACTGGTCTAAACTAGTCGAGGAGAGGCGGGAAAACAAGGATTATTTTTTTGTTTTTTTTGTATTTAGATAGAAACACACAGAAAATGCAGAAACAGTAATAAATCAGTTACACAGGCTAGCACACTTTAGTGGGCAGCCTCAACAGTTAAAATTAAACAAACAAACAAACAAACTTTCGATCAAATTCGACTAAAATGTAACTTTAAGTGCAGATATTAAAATAATGCAGCAAACAGCTAAAAAACAGTTTAAGCTTGTTTAGGGTAAGCTAGAGAAGCTATTTCAAGTAAATAAACAGCAAAGATACTTAAATTCAGAAAGTAGTCGCTTTTCTGAGTTCTCTTTAGCTAGGACCACTCTGCAGGACCACGAGGAGCTTGTCTGAGTAGTCTTGCTTCTCACAGGTGAACGGGGAGGTTGGGTTCTGTCCCCCTCACAACCTGATGCCAATGTCTCTTTGGACTTTGATGGTGGCCATAGTGCAGCACAGGTGGGGATGTTGGGGGCAGAATCTGTCTCCCAGAGGTTGACATCCCTCTTCTGCCCCCAATGTCTCTGCACACAGTCAGTATGCCCGCACATACCCAGTATTCAGAGGCCACAGATATTGGACAGTCAGAGGGTAGCAACACTGAACAGAACAGTGCGGCAACTATGGCATCAGTGAATGTAGACACTGGCCATAGCCAGAGACCTGGCAAGGTCCCACACAGGCAGATCAACAGGGGTGCTTGTAGGAAGAGTGCTGTCCATCCAACACCTGTTGCAGGTATCACATCACGGGTCACTCTGTACATGTTTTGGACCATCAAGGAGGCACAGGCACATTCTGAATGCAATTCCAGATGGATGCATAGGGTTATGGATGCAGCACAGTCTGACATCCATGACTGCCTCCACCACATTGGGGACACCCTGGATCGCTTCACTGATGCAGTGGACAGACAGTGGCCTGAGACAGTGTCTGTCTTACACCACACATTGTCTGTGCTGGAACATCTGGTTGGAGTTGGGCGTCGGACACATGGATGTAGGTCAGCAACACCATCTGCTGAGAGTCCACGTGGCCATGCACAATCATGCTTCTGTAGTGGCAGTACCTCCAGCACTACAGAGGGATGTGTGCTGTCCACACCACAAAGTGGAAGGCCATGGGCATGTGGTCCTGGGTCGTCCCATGGGGGACACAGCCTCAGCAGACAGCAGTCACCGTCAGATACTAGCAGTTATATCTGACCTTGGGCATGGTGATGCCAGTGCTACTCCAGGCAGAGACAGTTCCCATGTTCATGGCTGGAGACGGTGAACTGTCCACTCTACCATGTATGGTCCACAGCTGTCCAACATACACATGTGTATGAATAGCACTGGGCTTGACTGTGTACACACACACACTCAAACACCACTGTCACATGCAGGTCAACAACAGACACACTGTACCTCTCCCTGGCCCAGCTAACCCATACCCCTTCCTAACTCACACACATGCTGTCAACTGTTTGACAAAGCCTAGCCCTCTGTCACCATCACACCACACCCTGTGTATGTGATTATACCTATACCACATCCCTGCCATCCATACCATCAATGCAGGAAATACAACTATGTGTCTGATGCACAGGGTTACTATATTACGTGACATGTACTTGTGAAGTGCAGTATTGATTTGCCATGCCACTTATTGTGGGCCACAACATGTACTGTAAGCTGCCATGTATCATGACTACACATCATATTTTGTGTTTCTTTGTTGCATGATGTTGGACTGCTGGTACTGTTACAGAATAACAGGTGTGTCATGGACCTGTGTATATGTCTGTTGCAGGAGTCTGAGGAGATAAACTATGGACATATGGCATTAATACAGTAGGACAGGATGGCATGACAGCACAGCAGAGATATGACTTCAGCAAGGTACAGCAGTATACATGCATGGCTTCCTAGGTGCATATGTGTAGAACAGTCTATCAAGGAAGATGGGGGCAGTCAGTGTAATCATGCATTCATATGTTGTGATAAAGTCTGCTTAGGTTCATAGGTAGGTACTGGGCTATCTGCCCAAAGGCATATATTAGCCCAGCCACATTGTGCGGTATTCACCACCCCTTTGGTTAGTTCCCTAGGCCCTTGATTCAGCAGCTAGTACCCTGGGCCCCTATCTAGTAGAGCTGTTGGTATGATCCCTGGTGTGAACTTTCTGTTACCCATCCACTTGTCAAGGTTCCTCTTGAAGAGTGATAGTGAGGGGCTCTGTCTTATGTAGATCAGGACTTTGTTCCAGGGCAAGGGACATCTTTGGGAAGGGAATCTATCCCTCCAGCATGTTCCATTCATTGTTGTGCTGAGGTTTATATCCCTAGAGCGTGTAGCTCAAGTGGATTTGATTTTGCTAAGATGGAGCATGTTAAACAGTTCTGGGTTGGACATGGCTTTGTATGTTAGACAGAGATCGCCTCTGAGAAGGCGTTATGCAATGGAGAAAAGCCTTAGTTTTTTCAATCGTGCTGCATAGGGCAACTGTTTGAGGCCAGTAATCCTCTTAGTGAGGTACCACTGTGGTCTCTCCAGCTGGTGGAGATGCCTAGCCAGGTACATTCCAACTGGTGCATTGTACTCAATAATGGGTCTAATGAGGGAAGAGTATACGGGCACCACTACATCCTTAGATCTTGATGCGAACCCATTCATGATCATATATGTCACATAGAAGGATTTTCTAACCACCTTGGCAACATGGTTATCAAAGGAAAGCTGACTATCTACTTGGGTCCCTAGATCCCTTATTACTTCTACAGATTTCAGGGGGTTACCGCCTATGTGGTAGTTCGTGGGTACTCTGTTTTTTCCAAAGGGTATTACTATGCATTTTTTAACATTTAGCTTGAGACCATGGCTTTGACACCATGCATCAGTCTCATTTAGGCCCTTCTGGAGGATTCCATGTCGGCTGGAGACTCTATTATAGCACCCAGTTTGTAGTCGTCCGCAAACTTGGTCAGCCACAGCACCCTTCAGTGCTTGCCTGTACTTCTGAGAACTATATGCCAAAGAGGAGGGGCCCCAGAACAGAGCCCTGAGGCACACCGCTCATTACTGGTCTGGATTCGGACATGGATCCCGCTACTTTTACTTTGTGGGATCTGTCTGAGAGCCAGTTTGCGATCCATCTTGTGATGTAAGGGTTTATGCCCAGGTTGTTGAGTTTATCAATAATATCCAAATGGGGAATGGTGTCAAATGCTTTAGCAAGGTCAAGGCAAGCCGTGTGTACCTCCTTTCCCTTACCTATAGCCTGAGTAACCACCAGGTTCAGGAGGCATGATCTGCCCTTGACGAAGCCGAATTGTGTGGGGGCAAGTGTTTGAAGGTTCCCAATCTCTCCAATTATGAGTTCCATAATGATTCACTCCATTGCCTTACAGATCAGACTGGTCAGGCTTATTGGTTGGTAGTTTCCAAGTCGGTTGTGGGCCCACCCTTGTGCAGCGGAACCACCGTTGCTGTGCACCATTCTATGGGCACATATCCTGTCGAGAGGCTGAGACTGAACAGGGTATTCAGATGTGGGGTTAATTCATTTTGGAGTCACAGATGACACAGCCCAGGACACCATCTGGTCCCATGGAGGCAGTGTTTTTAGCTTTAGATAGAGCCTTATTAACCAACGTATCAGTAATGATTGGGGTTACACAATCCCCTGGAATAGGCCCTGGAGGTGGTGGTGGGGGGGAATTTGCACTAAACCTGTCAGCCAAGATGTTGGCAATGTCAGTGGGGTCAGTGTATTTTGTTCCATTTTGTATTAGCTCAGAACAGACCTGAGCATTGCCATTTAGGTTTTTGATGTAACCATAGAAGGTCTTATGGTTATCCTTGGCATCCTTGGCAACATTCATTTCAAAATTGGCTTTAGTTGACTTGATGAGGACCCTCAATTTCTTACTAATGCTGATCAGGAATGATTTTTCTACTTGAGATTTGGCCTTTTTTGTATAAGTTTCCTCCTTTTATTGTATAGTTTGCTTATGGCCGGGGTCCACCAGACTGGTTTCTTCTTGCTTGAGGAAGGAGTCTTGGTTTTATTTGGGATAGCACAGTCCATGCAATCCTGAAGATGTATATAAAGTGCCTTGGTGTATGATTCTGCATCCTGGATATCATTATCCTTCTGCAAGGGAATAGTGAAGCTTTCCACTTCTGACGCAAGTAGTTTGAAGATGCTACCCTTGATATATGTCATCTGGGTTTTCTGTAGTTCAAATCTATGAGGTGTGGTGATGGAGTTGACACATCTACAAATATCCAGTGTCCAGGTCAGACAGGTGGTGGATATCAGTTATGATTATGTAGAGAAGGGCAATTTAGGGCCAGCAGCTAGTTACAGGGCCATAAAATGCGTAACCATTGCACAAGGATCACCTCTAGGGGCATGTTTGTACTGCTGCAATGGCATATATTTATATACACAAACACACACACACACACACACACACACACACACACACACACACACACACACACACACACACACACACATACACACGCACACACACACTTGACTAATGTGAGATTAGAACCCCTACCTATCTAGTATTACACACTATTGCCTGCCATACATATTGCATGTGTCACAGAGTTTATCTGGTATTAGACTGTTAGCCAGTAGATGACATCAGCATGCCTTGTAGAGGAGGGCAATTTAGAGGCAAGCATCTAGTTACAGGGCCATAAAATGTATAACCATTGCACAGAGATAGGCCATATGGGCATGTCCACAGTGCTGCAAGGGGATATATTTACACACACACACACACACACACACACACACACACACACACACACACACACACACACACACACACACACACACTTAGTTGCTGTCAGATTAGAACTACTACCTATCTAGTATTACACACTATTGCTTGCAGTAATTATTGCATGCACCACGGAGTTTATCTGACATTAAACTGTCAGCCACTGCTCTTAAGGTGGATGACATCAGCAGGCCTTGTAGAGGAGGGAAATTTAGAGGATAGCAGCTAGTCACAGGGCCATAAAATGCATAACCATTGCAGAGAGATAGGCCAATATAGGCATGTCCGTAGTGCTGTAAGGGCATATATTTACACACACACACACACACACACACACACACACACACACACACACACACACACACACAGACACACACACCTGCGGTCAGATTAGAACCTCTACCAAGCTAGGTATTACACACTATAGCTCACTGTACTTATCGCATGTGGCACATGTTATGTCTGTTGTATATGTGGATGCAGGCACAGTACTTGTGGAGTACGCAAAGTGGCCTTGTGTTAGACAGCATGTGTGGCCTGCAGAGTGATACTGCTTGGTACTGTTATTGTCTGTAGTGTCCTAGGAGTGGGATACCTGTTAATACCCCTGCTATGTGTGTACAGTTGCAGTTAGATAGGCAGACATATGGCCAGGGACAATATGGCTTGTCCAAGGTATGCATTTTAACCATTGTACATTAAAACACCTGCTCACCTGTGTCTGTCTACAGGGTGACATTCTGCAGGCACAGGGGTCTGTGGGTCAGTGGATTATGATCTGTTGCAGCCTTGGACTGATTCCATCGGACTACTGTTGTGATGTGTAAGTTCAGATAACCTCGGCATTTTGAGGGTATGTGGGGAGATTCATACATCCCCACACATTATATATGTCCCTGCACTAACCCTGATTAATCTACCACCTTTCCTATTTTTTATCTTCATACTGCCTATGGATACACAATCATACTCTACATACCCCACCGTATGCTAAAAACTGGTCATTGTAAAACTTATATAACCACAAGTGTTTATGTTAACTAACAATGAACTTTAGTGTATCTCTCTTATCAAATGATCACATGACTGTTATATTACTTTATACTCACCTGCTTAGTATTGTACTTTTGAAAATCCTTCTTTTTATTCTAAATACCTCTTACTTTATTTGTTATACAATTGTATATTACATTTTGTGCTATGTTGGAGCTTTTCTCCCCGGGCCTCTACTGAAAATGGAAATATATCCAGTTAGACTAGCCCAGTCAACAAATGTAAAATAAATAAATAAATAAATAAATAATATATATAGTTATATAAATGTGTATAACAGGGATATCTCCTTAAATGTTACTGTGAGTATACATTATGTAAATGTATTGTATAGATATATGTGGACAGTATCACTCAACTTTATGTAGCTATATATATTGGCATCATATGTCTATATGGGTCTGGAAGCGATGAGAGCAAACTGCACTTAATGAAAAAACACTGTTTAATGTTAGCGCTATGTATACATAGCTGTCTGTATGAACAGACATATTTGTGCATAGCAGGTCTTTGTGAGGAAGAAGCACCAGACTTGGGCTCAAGTTAGCTTAAGTGTAGGAGCATGCCTAGTATGACTGTCAGTACTTACAAGGTGACTCCAGACCAGAGCTATATGTACTCTGGTCTGGGATTTTGTGTGCTGCAGCCATTGGCTGTTGAACCTGTTTCCACAGTACAGCACTTCCCTGAAATTGTCCAAGGACTCCCCGGCTGTTTTCTGTATATAATATGTGACTGGGTTACATGACATAACACCACACGCAGGGTGACAGTCTGAGTACTTCTCACTGTACATGTTTTTGCAGAATGTCCAGCATTTTTACCCCATATGTCTGGTCTGTTCCTCATACATTTGTGGATTTCTGGTAAACTATTGTTAAATGCAATCACTGAATTGTTGTAACTACTGACACATTTAAGTTGCAACCTTTGCATCCTACAGCTAATCTGTTGTGTTGCAACCTCATGTTATACTAGCCACCTTCTAGAGGTTAATCAGAGCATGTGTAATGTCTGTCTGTAGTTTTGGCCCTTTGTCCCCCCATTCACTTTGGCTTTGTCCAGGTTTCTTGCAGTAACAGATTGAGGGGTATGACAGTCTGTGGGAATACCACCATACAAATACCTCACATGCAAATGATGTAGGTACAGCCAGATTCGAAGCATCAACACCATCACTCATGCTAATGTGTCTAGCCCAGTGAGTCACACCAGCTTCCAGACAGAGAGGTTTAATTCCTTACAGTATCAACCGCATACATACATACATTGTTACCCCTGTGTTATGTGCAAAATACATGTGGCCAGGTTTTATGTCACAGACCTGGAAATGTCTGGTCTGCTGATATATCATTGCAGACTTACTGTTACAGCAGCTGTATGGGAACAGTGATGTGTTGAGGGGTGGGGGATGACCAGCCCATGTTCTGCTGGCATAGACAATTGTGCGACTGTCCTGTGACTCCACTGTTTGCCATATTCCTTGAATAATGTAGTGGATTCCCCAGACATGTGGCCTAGTGAATATTATAGGGCACATACTATTGGACTGAGTGCCTCTTGTTCCAAGTGGCTGTTAAATCTCTGCAAGTAGCCCACTATATTCCTTTGCATACAGTACATGCAGCAGGTCCATACATATACTACCATATTCTAGTACCCCTTACAAGTGGTGCATAGATGAGTGACTTACCTTGTGAATGCAGGAGTTGCTGTACCTGTAGTTGGAGGCTGAATCTGTCTGATGCATGCAGTACACAGTCAATACATGGTGAGGTGCAGGTTGTGTGGGCTGGCTGGCATCATTTTTACTATGTATGCAAGTCCGAGTAAGGTGTCAATCTCTAGGCCCCTAGGTTGTCAGTGCATGTGCTATGCATTGTCTCTTGGCCAAGGCCAGGGCATACTGGGCATGCCTATGTCTGCCTACAGAGACATCAGCAGGGGGTTCCTCCTCTGAGTCCCCCTATGGATGTGGCTGTGGGGAGCTAGGTACTAGTGGAGGGCTGTGTATCCCTACCCTTTGCTGAACCTGCTGCAGCTGTTTCCACAGGATCATATTGTGTAGCATGGCACATACTTTGAACATCTGTGCATATGTGGCTGGAAAGTACTGCAGGGCTCCACCAGATATATTGTGGCACTGGAACTGTGACTTCTGCAGCCCAAACACATGGTCTATGATGCTCCTAGTTTGTGTTTGTGACTCATTATGGCATTCATCTGTGGGTGTGTGTGCATTTCTAATGAGTGTCATCATCCACGGTCCCAGTGCATAGCCAGCATCCCCTAGTAAATGGCCATGCGGGATGTCCCCTCTAGCAAACATCTGGTACAGCTGTGATGCTTGCCAGATATGGGAGTCATGATAACTACCAGGGCTGCCAGCGCACACATTCATGATAATGCCCTGGGCATTGCACATGACCTGGCAGTTGATAGAGTGATACCCCTTGCAGTTGATATAGATTCTACCCTCCTCACTTGATGTGTACATGAGTGCAGTCTAGGGCACTCAGTACCGCAGGGTAGTGTGCTACATGGTAGAAGCATTGTATAATGCTGGCGCTCTCCTCAGGGCTGTGGGGAAAATAGATATGCTTGCTGGCATGTAGTAGCATGGCATACAGGAACTGGTGGAGTAACCTAGATGCTGATGTCTGTGAGACTCCCCCCTCATGTCGCCAGTTGGTCTTTGGAATGTACCTGTAGCTAGTATCCTAAGAGCTGCACATACCTTTGTTTCAATTCAAATGGTTGCCCCTCTGTTGGCTCTGGGTCTGAGTTGAGGGTAGCACAGCTCAGTGAGTTCTTGTAGTATGTCCCTGTCCACCCTGTAGTGCTCTACAATCTCCAGCTCATGTAGCTCCTGGAAGGTTATCCTGGGCCTGAACACTCTTCTTCTCAGTCTAGCCGTATTGTCAGCAGCAGCATTGACCTCAGCATCTAGCAGATACAGATGTAGCAGACCTGCAGCAGACCCTAGCATTCCTTCAGTTAAAAATCTGAAGTCTGTTCTCCACTAGTGCAGAGTATGGGGGTGAAATCAGATTGCAGCATTTATGCAACCTTTATGGTGCTGTGCTGTAGGTGCAGCCTATGTGATTGGCTACCTATGATGCATTCCACCTGCCAAGTATATCATTAAGGGGTTTTAATGGACCAAGCTTATGTGAAACAGGGGTCATAAGTAATTAATATATCACTGGCTTTCTCGGCCAATTTTTTGTTTTTACAGCCCTCTTCACTCAGCTTTGGGGCACACTGTGCAAACCTGCCCTGCAAATATAAACAATGCTTAGCAGTCACTGGACACACCCCCATGAAAGGTGGCACATCATGCAAACACATGGAAAACACTCTGACACCTGTGCCCTGAAGGTAAGCATAGCTTAGCAGTCAGTGTACACCCCCCCTGCTCAGCAGAGCACCATACAAATGGATGCCACTGAGCTCCAATGAGCTTACAAGTCCACAGACACAACCCCTTTGATGTCAGCTACCTGTTCTGTGGACAACAACATGGTTCTGTGCCTACACGGATGAGATCTGTGGACTCGGACACCCATTTGTGCTATTCAGCAACCCCACCTCATTTGCATAGGGATCCGTGCACACAACCTGGAAACTACATAGTTCCAGACCCTGCCTTGTTCACAACAGCACCATTCCATTATTGTAGATACTCCACATATGGTCCTATCATGCATTACTTTCACATACTAATGACTTAAATTTTTACACTCTTTTTAATTTTTTTTTCATAATGGCATGTTTGCGCACTGCAGCATGCCATGCAAACATACCCTGATTATTAAAAAAAAAAAAAAAAAAAACATTATTTTAAATTATTTTCCATATGGTTTTGGACATATGGGGGATAGATTTGCACATATCTGTGTCTGCTATGCTATTTCTGTCCTTCTAACTGTACTTTTACAGCCTCTGTTGTCTGTTTAACATCCTGTAGGACACTAACACTGTGTTTGCAGGACTGACTTGCTGGATCCCTCTACCTCCCCCATTTGCATGCACTTCACCTACTTATGATGTGATTTGCATGCCATGGATACTTCTGTGTTGGAGCGCTCGTGCACGCCGCTCAGCTCTGCTTAATGGAACGCAAACCTGCTTATTTTCAATTATGCAGTGTACCATGATGCCTGCACAGAAAGAAAGTCCATGTAGACTTTATTAAATCCCCCTCTTTATCTAATTATTTATTTACCAAGGTTGGTTTTTACCATAGATTTGTGGATGACCTGTTTCTTATATGGGCAGGTACCCTAAAAGAATTTGACATGTTTGTTAACTTATTGAATACATGTATTGAATTCCTAAAGTTTAAGAAAAAACAGTACTGCAACAGGTTAACTTTTGGATATACTTTATATATATTACTTTATATAAATCACATCTGGGCAGCCTTGAAACTCGGTTATACAAGAAACCCATTAAAAGAAATACATATTTGCCTCACACTAGTATGCATCCACCTTTAATCTTTAAGAATGTTGTTGATAATCAAATGAAGCTTGTTGCTAGACTGCTTACTGAAGATAATCATATGTTGTTGCAGTTGAATAATACAGCACATGATTTTATATGTAGGGGCTATAATAGTAAAGTTGTTAATAATACTAGAGATAGTACAATTCAAGAATGTGATGCTAGTGTCAGACAAATTTTCTCTAAGCAGCCCCGCAATATAGGTACAGTTCAGCAAAGTAATAATGTTAGTAAAGTTAGAAGAAGCATGCTAACAACTCAACAAAATGATAATGTTACTAAAGTTAGAAGATGCATGCTAATTTATAATCAAGATACAAAGAATGTTAAACCCATCATTAACAAATACTGGTCCATTTTGTCTGCAGTACCAGAGATTAGGCATTCTACAGGTGATAAGCCAACCTTTGGTTATTAAAAGATGTCCTGATTTAAAGAATAAACTATGTTATAAAGAACTGCCTTGAAATATTATATATTTTAAGACCAAAAAAGTAGGACCACATAGATGTAACAAATGAATGCACTGTACCAGTATTAATATTGATAAAAGTTTTACCCATCTAGTCACTGGCAAAATATTCAATATACAAGTGTTTGGAAATTGTGATTCTGGGAACATTATATACCTAGCTGAAAGAACACAAAAAAACTCAAAAAAATAAAAAATAAAAACTACTAAAATAGAAAATTGCTTCAGAAAACTACCAGTAGTTTAAAAGTGCATTAAGTGCTTCCTGGCATCTTATTTAACTGAAACTTGTATTGTGTATGTATGCATCTGAAGAAGTTTGATTTTATTAAACAAAAAGCACTTTATGCACTTTTAAACTACTGGTTGCTTTCTGAAGCCGTTTTCTTTCTATTTTAGTAACATTATATACCTAGTTACTTGTGAGTTATGTGATGCATATTATGTGGGAAAAACCAACAGCAGGTTGAAAGATCATATTAGTAGTCAACTCTCTGAAATTAATATGAAACTTAACACAATTGTATTATACAGGCATATTTATAATACAGTCAGCATGCACTATTTTAAATTTATGATTTTATTTCAGGTTAATGAGTCCCTACATGCTGGTGATATTGTTCAATGTACTGATTTAGAGGAATATAGATGGATTTTGTGACTTAGGGCTCATATATGCATATTAAAGTATTTGGTTTCAGTGTGGTGCTACGTGGTTTACAGTGTTTTTTTCCTCTTTTTTGGCTGTTTGATATTGTTTTCACTGTGATTTATCAGCAGATTATTCTTTTTATTGTTTACAAGATGTTTTCTATTATCAATATTTTTTTTTGTATAAGGTTTCCTTATCTGTTGTTAGCTCCTCCAGTGTTGCATTCCAGACATAGTCTTTCAAATTAAACAAGATCATATATTACTTTACAGACCAAGGAAAACTCAACTTTCAGGAAAGTAAAGAAAATGAATTTAATTAAGGTTCTCAAAGTCTTTCTAAATTGTCAACATTTCAAATCCTGTGATATTTCTAGTTAGAATTCTTCAAAGGCTACAATATGCATCACAATTCTGACTATAACTGTATAAAATGGATCACTCATTTCTTGCAGTGACTAGGCACACCCTAAAATTAGATGGATTACAGAATGTATTTTTCTAACTTTGGTACATACACACTAATAAAATACCTTTAATGACTGTGACAGTAAGGAAACCTCTGTAAAAACTTCTCCAAAGCCAACTTCATGCTACTTAAGTTAGAAGTGACAAACTTCATGGCACCCATGCAGACGGGAGCTGAAAGTTCAACTGCTGAATCCTACACTAAGGCACTGTATGAGCACATCCACTCGTGCATGAATTGGGTTCCCTATTAGAAGACCGAAGATGCATTCTTTCAAATGCGTCTTGGTTGAACTCAAAAGCCTGAAACAGCAAAATATCGAAGCGGCTTTTAAGCGAATTCTTTCCCTAGGTAATAATTTGCTTGGCCACTTTGCAAAAACTTGTATACAAGAAAGCAAACAGCTAGATGACCACAATGAAGGCAAATTATTCTTAGCGCTTTCATCCACTTTATTAGAGCGTGAACTTCTTCAGAAAAGACACGAGCCCTCTCTTTCTCATGTCTTTTAACACTCTATACAGGAAGTGATGTCATATTAAATTCAATTAAACAATAATTAATCAGTACAATTCAATGAAATCTTAATATACTAAAAAATACTTAAACTTTCTTTCAAGATTCTTATACAGAATACAAAATTGGCAGACACATCAACATTATGTGAGAGGAGAATGAACAGGGGGTAGTGTGTGTGTGTGTGTGTGTGCGTGCGTGCGTGCGTGTGTGTGTGTGTGTGTGTGTGTGTGTGTGTGTGTGTGTCAACAAAGGGGGAGTAGTGTAAGTGAGTGAAAGATTCTTTGCCAAGGATCGTGTGTAACACATGGAAACACATTATGTGAGTGGAAGTAATTTTACAATTACGAACACAAGTATGTTTTTAAAAATGAATTTTGTATTCTGTATAAGAATCTTGAAAGAAAGTTTAAGTATTTTTTAGTATATTAAGATTTCATTGAATTGTACTGATTAATTATTGTTTAATTGAATTTAATATGACATCACTTCCTGTATAGAGTGTTAAAAGACATGAGAAAGAGAGGGCTCATGTCTTTTCTGAAGAAGTTCACGCTCTAATAAAGTGGATGAAAGCGCTAAGAATAATTTGCCTTCATTGTGGTCATCTAGCTGTTTGCTTTCTTGTATACAAGTTTTTGCAGTTTGTCGGTTCAGTCCGTCTCTAGTTTCGTTGCTTGGCCACTTTGTTACTTTGCTGTTTTCGGCACTGTAGTGTGGTCTCGGAGTTGGTATATTTAAGTAGGGGTGTGTAGGGGGGGCGAAGCCCCCACTTAATGTAATGTTTACAGTATGTTTTTTTTTTTTTTAGAACAGCAATTTTTTTTCTTAAGAAAAAAATCACTGTTTTGACAGTTTGAAATTGTAAGCTTTTGCTTACATAGGGTCGATTAATCACTGTTTGCTTTTTTAAGCATTTGGTGATCTAATATAGACCCCTTGAATTGTGCCATCCCAAATAGAACCAAGATGCTCTCCTCCAAAAAAAGGAAGCCAATCTGGTGGTCCCCTGCCATAAACAAATTATACAACAGAAGGAAGAAAGTGTTGCAGAAAAAAGGAAAATCCCAGGATGCAAAAAAACTCTCTTACCAGCCTCAGTAAGAAGCTGAGATCTCTCATAAAATCTTCCAAAGCTACGAAGTTATGAAAATAAAATTGCCAAAGATTCCAAAGACAACCACAAGGCATTCTGTAGTTATGTCAAGAATCTAAATAGCAATGCTCAGATCTGCTCTGAACCACAACAGAATGGCATTAAATATACTGATCCGAAGGATATTACCAACATCCTGGCAGATATATTTCGTGCCAATTTTACCCCCCTCTCACCCACTAAAGGACCCATCTCAATACCAAAAGATTTCAAAATTCCAGTAACCACGGCCACACAGGTAGAAACCACACTCTCCAAAGCTAAGAATACAGCATCCATGGGACCAGATGACATCCCGGGCTGTGTACTACATGAACTACAAAATGAACTGGCACATCACCTAAGTGTCATGTTTAATCATAGCCTCACCTCAGGCTTCGTGCCACTGAGAGGTGCACAGCTATAGTTATCCCACACCACAAGGGGGGATCCACCTTGGATCCTGAGAACTACCGTCCCATTAGTCTGATGAGTCTGATCTACAAGGGCATGGAACTTATAAACAAAGACATTGGCAACCTTCAAATGCTAGACCCCAACCAGTTTGGGTTTGTGAAGGGCCAATCTTGTCTCCTAAACTTGATTGATTCTTTGAATCAGTCTTCAGAGCTGTGGACGAGGGTAAGGTGGTCCACACATCCTATCTGGACCTCGCCAAGGACTTTGACACCATCCCCCACTCTGGAATCATAGATAAACATACTAAGCTGGGCATAAATCCCTAAGTCACTCAATGGGTTGCCAACTGGCTTACTGACAGAACCCAGACTGTAAAAATAGCTGACTTCAAATCCAGCTCCAGACAAGTGACAAGTGGAGTACCTCAGGGTTCAGTCCTGGGACCACTCTTGTTTAGCATCTACTTCTCTGAAGTACAGGCTAACACTAAGGGACTGTGGATAATAAAGTTCTCAGATGACTGCAAACTGGGAGCCATTATTGAATCCCCAAATGATGTGGATATTCTACAAAAGGGCCTTACAGAAACAGATGATTGGTGCCAGAGCTATGGGCTCAAACTTAATGCCAAGAAATGTATAGTTATCCCCTTTGAGAAAAAATATGTACCCATGAATTACCACATAGGTGGCAGTACACTAAACACCAAAAGTGTGATTAGAGACTTAGGGACACAGGTCAGTGGTCTCACCTTTGATAACCACATCACCACAACAGTCAGAAAATCCTTCTATGTGGCACACCTCATCACTAAGGGCTTTTCATCCAGAAAAAAGGAGGTCATTATCGACTGTACTCATCCCTCATTAGACCCATTATAGAGTACAATGCCCCATTTGGTATGTACCTCACAAGACATCTGCAACAGCTGGAAAGGCCGCAGAAATACCTCACTAAAAGAATCACAAGCGTAAAGCAGATGCCCTATGCTGACCATCTAAAAAAACTTCAGCTATACTCTGTGGCATATCGTCTACTCAGAGGCGATCTCTGCTTAACATACAAGGCCATGTCAAACCTTGAGCTGTTGGACATGCTCCACTTAAAGAAATCCCAATCCCTCAGAGCCACATGCTCCAGGGATCTAAACCTTGTCATCACAATGAACAAAAACATGCTGGAGGTATAGGTTCCTGGCCCAGAGACTCCCCATACTCTGGAATGGACTGTCCATACATGTCAAGCAGAGTGCCTCTGTGTACCTCTTCAAAAGGAACCTTGATGATTGGATGGGAGATAGGAAATTCACCAGGGGGATCATGTCAGTCACCCTGCTAGACAGGGTTTCAGGGAAGTAAATATTGTGGGAAGAAATATTCGGGGAATTTTTTGGCTAGGCTTGTATAGGCCCTAGGCCAAGTATAGGTTAGCCTAGTACCAACCTATGAACGTATGATTTGGACATTTATTTTGCAATCATAAATTATATTCTGGAAATTAAGGTTGAGGTTGTTGTCACTGTACCAGTTGTATATTTTTTGTAGATCACCTTGGAAAACCTTTGCATCTTTTACTGAAGTGATTATGTTACCCAGTCTGCAAGCTATTTCAGCAGATTTTGTTATCCATATTTTATTTCTCTCTTCTAAATTTAAAAATAACAGTTCAAGAACAGCTACAAAACAAGTGACTTCTGTGAAGAATACTGTGGGTTACCACTGGTAACTCCTGCTGGGATGGACAAGTAACCCCCACCCTGACTTTTTGCATCCTGTTGTATTTTCAAGGTATTATACATTGAATTACGTACAGACTGGCATTTAATGACTTTAATTTACTAATTATTCCCTAATGTAGTATAGTGTCAAACACCTTGGGAAGAGTGTGTACTGTTTGCCCTTCATCAAGTTGTTCAGTTGTTCTCTCCCCAAAAATGCAATGAGATTTAGAAGGCAAGATCTCCTCTTAACACTACCCTGGTATTCCATGGCTTATAGATGTAGTTCCTCTATGGCAGTTGGATAAGGCCCATTATGACTATCCCCACAAATTTACATAACTTACTGCTCAGGCTGAAGTGGTTACAAGTTTTTGGGTCTGAAATCACCTCCAAGAAGGGAACTGGTGCCAATAAAGCTTGTTAAAATAAATCCAGAACATATCTACAGGCTAGCATTTTCTTTAACTTGATTGCCAGGATTTAGCTAGGTTTTCTTGATTCTGTAGGATGCTAGCAGGTTGATTGCTTGCCCCATGGAATATAAGTTTCTAATTTTCCCCATGCTAGAAGTTGCCATATCTGCAGTTATACAAGAGCTGCATCTCATTGTATTTATAACACCCTGACACATTTCTTTGTTTATTGTGAAGCATGCACAATTTTTTTTCTGCAAACACATTCCCTTATGTTGGTGATCACCTTATTATCTACTGACAGCAGGTTGCAACCAACATGCTTGTCTTTTATTTTTCTGAAATAAATAAACAAAACATTTATGCTGCTTTTAACCTTTGATATAAAGAGCTGGATCTTTTGAAAAGAAAATTCAGTAGTTTCTCTTTAATGTAATCTAAAATTATTTTATGCCTGGAAAATACTTTGAAAGCTGAAATCACTTTTATATTTGTGTCTGACTAATATATACTCATGCCTGCAGGAGTTAATCATACTTTCTTTCCTCTCAAAAATGTTTTATTTTTCGAATACAGTTGAATAAATTCCATAGTATTTGCATATAACATCTTAAATAGCTGTGTACACTATTTACATCAGCCTGACAATATAACAGAGCTCAATATATACTATTACTTTATAGGTATAGCAATTCAGTTATCAGAGTGTATCTGTTCAGTTATTGTAAAGTGTCAATTAATGATAAGACTTTTTTCTATGGATTGTTAATAAATGGCTTAGGATGAATCCTTAATTCTTTAATTTTAATGTCCGACAATGCTGTGGTCTTCAGTAGGCTGTAGAAGTCTTCCAAAGTCGGTATTGTGTTTGTATTCCATCTTTTTGTTACAAACTTCCTTGAGATTGCATGTATTGTCCAAACTAGATACATAGTTGACTCATTCAAGCGAGGACCTTCGTACACATTTAATAATGTTAGAGCTTTATATAAGTTAAACAATTCATAAAGCTTGTAAAAAGTTTTTAGTACCATTCCAAAATGGCTTAATTTTAACACAGTTGAAAAAAATGTGATTCCAATCTGCATTATGTATTTGCTCACACCTCCAACATATTCTCTTTGTTCAAATAATTAATTTTAGTAATTCTACCTGGAGTTAAGAATGCTCTGTGCAAGCATTTCCAATTAAAAACTTTCCAGTATTGTGTAAAGGATGCATGTTTTATTGATAATAACATATTTGATTTAATTTCTTCAGTTAGCTGTAATGAATGTCCTTTTGTTATATAATTCCAATATGAGGATTTGGGTGTTGTTTTATAATTTATCAATATCTTGTAAAATTTTGAAATACCATTTCCCATGTCATACTCATTATATATGATTTCATATAGGTATTTTGTAAGTTTAGGTATTTCTTTAAATGAAGAATTATTAATTATTCTGCATACATTTTGTGAATACATCAGAATGCTTTGCATAATTAGCCAATCTTGTTGTGGAATTTTGTATGTTGTTTGTATTGTTTGCATATCCAGAACTTTTAGTTCTTTGATACATTGAAACCAACAAACAAATCCTTTCTGTTCCCAGGAATTAATTATTTCTCTGTATATTTTATGTGGATAGCTCTTTGCAACTATGAATGGTGTTAAAAGATCAAACCAGATTTTGAAATATATATTTGTATTAATAATTTTCCTAAATGAGTCAACATAATAATTAATCATACGAGTTTTAGTGGGCTTAGTTATGTTATATTGCATACTAATACATAATATGTACCATGGCAAATTGTTTTTATCTGTTATTTGAAATTGTTTTTGAAAATCAAATTCATTTATTGATATTACAGTTAGTAATTCCTTCCAATTTGCAAAATAATTTTGACTTATCTAATCTGAGATTGTTTTAGATATTGATGCTTTTATATATGTTTCTATATCAGGAAAGTTTAATCCCCCCTGTTTCCATGGTTTGATATGATGTATTAAAGCTATTCTGTTTCTTTTGGGAAACCATAAAAAATGTTATTAGGCATGAGTTTATTTCTTTCAGTATATTCCTTTCTGGTAACAGTTGCATTGCAAAGCCATATATATAGAATCTTGGGTAGTAAAACCATTTTTATTCACTGTAGTCTATCTTCAAATGATAATATTATTTTGTTCTACTTTTCCACAGAGATTTTAATTGTATTGATGATATTATTGTAGTTTTCTGAGACTAATTCATTATTATCCTTGCATAACTCAAATCCTAGATATTTTAAGGTAGAACCTTGTTTCCTTATAATGTGATTCCCCATTGTCTGCAATTCTTTTTTTTAATTTAAAAATAACAATTTTGATTTTGATTTATATAAATGGAGTCCTGAAGTCCTTCCTGTAAAATGTGTCAGTTAAAATATCTAATACTTATAATGTCTCTTTTGTATTGGATAATGTTAATAATAAGTCATCAGCAAAGTGCATTACTTTAGAATTGTTTTTCTCATAAACATCTACTCCTTTGATTTTTTTATTGTTACTTATTGAATCTTCCAATATTTCAATAGCCAAAGCAAATAGAACTGGTGACTTGAGACATCCTTGATTAAAATTATTTGTATATATATTCTTTAGTAGATTAACAAAGGAAGGAGAAAATTCAAATAACACCATCATTTTGAATAAATAGTCCCAATTTAGGGAATCAAAAGCTTTCTCTATACCTAAGCCAATTATGAGTGTTTCTTTATTTTCTTTATTAATATAATCTATAAGAGAAATTATCCTTTTAATATTGGCATGTGTGTATTTATGATATATAAATTCAGTTTGATCATTATTTATTGTTTTGGATAGTGGTATTTTTATTCTGTTAGTTAATATTGTTGTAAATATCTTATAATCATTATTTAATAATGATATATGTCTATATGAGGTACAGAGGTTTGGGGATTTGTTTTCCTTTAGGATTGGTGTGACTAAGGAATATCTCCAAGAGGGTGGTATTAAATCTTGTGACTGAATTTCTAATAGAGTTTTATGGAAGTGGGATAGTATCTTTGAAGGAAAAATGTATATATTTCCATAATTATGCCATCTATACCTGGAGCTTTACTATTTTTACCCACTTTTATTGTATCTGCAATTTCTTTGTAGGACATGGGTGCTTGCAGATCTAGTTTTAATTTTTCTGGTATTTTTTATATTAGAACATTTTTCATCTAGATTTAATTGATATGTATATTTTCTTTTTGGAAATGTTCCATATAGCGATTTCTGTAGGCATCAAGCATGTCACCTATATCTGAGACATTTTTATCTTTCTTTTCATGGAAGATACTTTTAATGTTATTAACTTTTGATTGTATTTTGATTCTTATGGATAAACTATGTAGATATTTGGGAGAAGTGGCCAAGGTATTAATTTTTAGTTTTTCTAAAGCTAAACTAGTTTTATGCATTAGAATTTCATTGTATTTATTGTCTAATACTTCTACTTTCTTTTTCATCTCCAAATGATTTTGATTTTTTTTCAGCTTTTACTGACAAAAGTTTGGATTGTAGATCTAATAATTCATAATCCCGTGCTCTGATTTTTTTATACAAAGTTAGGGTTTTACCATATATGTAACCTTTTAATGACTCCCATATCATTATTTTATTTATCTCTGTGGTGTAATTAATATCTAAGAAGAACTGTAATTCAGATAATAACCAGGGTTTGAACTCTTTAATTTTAGTTATATATGCTGGAATTCTGGAGTTAAAGATTAATGGTTTGTACACATTTTGAAGTTTTAGTATCAAGGAATTGTGGTCTGAAAAGGGGCAGGGAGTGACTGAGAAATTAATGATTTTAGAGAGTAAGTCATGGGCAGCAAATATTTTATCTATTCTAGTTTGGGTACCAAATCTGGGATTTTGATGGGAAAGCAACAAAGATTTATCTTCTTTAAAACTGAAAGTATCTACAAGATGTAATTATTCTACCCACTTGTTTAAAACTTTTGACACAGCAGATGTACGCAACAGTCTTTTATTTGTACTTTCAGAAATATCAAATATGCAGTTAAAATCTCCTCCTAACATTAAGTTGCCTTTATAATTATTGGAAATGAAATCTGAGTGTTTTTTTAACAGTTCCTGATCCAATGACTGGAACCAGTATAGATTGGCTAGGGTCCATATTCTGTTATTATATTTAACAATTATTAATGCCATAAGGCCTTCTTTATCTTCATATTTATAAATGATTTCTGGGTTAATCACATTTGTTTTCCATAAAATTGTTACCCCTTTTGTCTTTGTCTTATAAGTGAATTGCACCAATATCATATATTCCTTAGGATTCCATTTGTAATTGCCATTTGTTTTGAAATGAGTTTCTTGAAGGAAGAAAATGTGTGATTTGTTCAGTTTTAAATATTTCAATAGATTTGATCTCTTGCTATGATTGTTTAGGCCATTGGTATTTAAATATAATAAAGTTAAATATCTCTTAGGTTATTTAGACTATGTATTTTTTGTTTTATTGTGACTGTTAAACATTTTCCTCTGATAACAATAAAATATATGTTTGAGCTTTTAAAGGAAATTATTAGTTTTATACTTTGAGTGTTTACCAATAAAGTAATGTTTTGGTCAGGCACACTTAAAATGTTTTTGTGAAATATCAAATTTAAATGAATAAATGTTAACAAAACTAAGATCCACACTAGCCGTGGAATGAAAATTATTTGTCCATCAGATTATCACTCCTACCTTGACAATCCAGAACATCTGAGCTCCATAAATTGAATTATCATATGCAGAATATTTGTAATAGGAATAATCAATATTTATATTATTTTAAACAGATATAGTACTATTGTATATTAGACAGAATTCTAATACAATATAAATGTCTACTTATTATATAAGCAATTATTTACATGAAAGATAGATGACAAGCAATTCAATCATAATAAAGTAGGATGTATCACATCTAAAACCTCATTAAAAGATTATAGCACACAGTTATTTAACATATTCACCCTTATTGATGAAGTCTTTCAAAACTTATCACTTAATATAAATAGATGGTAATAATATTTACACCTAATGTTTATAATACAATGTATTTTACTGGATATATCAGAAGTTATATTTCATTGTTTACCAGCATTTAAGTAATAACTTTGTTTGTTGCTAACTTACTTAAAGCATCAAGTTTGTTTTATGTAAACATTGATGAAAGTTAGTGCATTTTAATTATTGTGCACCCCCCCCCCCATTTCCTACACATAATGATTTTCATATCTGTCATTTCTTATTATAAAATGAGTAAAATTATAGGTTAAAAACAACAAATTCACTTATTGTGATTAATGATTACAAGTTCCCTTTCCATATTCATAAACTGTCATTTTATGGCATATACTGAAAGTTTTTAGATTTAAATGGCAACATTCTCTTTTCTATAATCAGAAAAGGTTAAACTGAGTGATTATTGTCAATTTAATACTATTTGTTCAGAATATGATGGTTACACTCTGTGACATTTCAAGTTCAGGCTTCTATTGTTTCTCTTGAACAACTTTGTCAGTTTGATGGCATGTATAAAACATTAGTTACCTTGGTAACCACTTAAGTATTATATATGGTCAAGATGGGTTACAAAAACTACAATTCAGGTTAAAGCAATTACATGACTTGTTATGCATATTTACTTATATAAGAAAATCATCATGCTTCCCTTAATGTTCAATGTAGTGTATGTCATTTATGACAAGTTAAGACACTAATGGTATTATACACAAGCCCATGTTATTAAATCCTGTCTTTAATATCTAGATTCAATAGAATGCTTCATCTTATATGGCAATTATATATTTTATGTCTAGATTTACTAAAATCATACATTACATAAATATTGTGTGTGTGTGTGTGTGTGTGTGTGTGTGTTTATCAAGAATCAACTTAATTAGTTAAATGAAGTATTGGGAGACCATCAATATGTGTACATGTGGTTTAAAACAGCCCTTTTATTTTATATATATATATATATATATATATATATATATATATATATATATTTTTTTAAAACCAAAAACGTCATTGCCTAGAATCATCTTGGAGGCTCCTCATAGCCATTAAGCATTATCGTCACTCTGTCTCCGTTACATAGCAACCTGGGAGTGTCTGTTTCTGTTAATGTGTCTGTGTACTGCATACCAGAGGGTCACAATGCACCTGAAGCAAAGCTTCACTTCATTGCAACTTCAAGCCTAAATTCCCTCCCTTTCAGTGAGGCAGGAAAGGAAAGGAGAACAAACAGATAAAAAAAAAAAAAAAAAACTTCCAACAAGTCGCCACAACAAGAGACAGCACACTCCTCCAGCCCTCCCACCTCTCACTCAGCAGACGTACAAACAAACCATTGTCTGCCAAAATATCCCAAACCACAGCTCCATCCACCCTCCTCCCCCAGATCCAGGCCAAAACACCAAATGTCTCCCCCCAATACACAAGCACCAGCAAACTTGATCACAAGCCACAACTGACACCCCCCCAGAGATGAAAATGGCAACATACAACAGACACCAGACACAGCCGCATCCACACACCTAATATATACACATAAATGCATTTAATTGTTTTTAATGTTTTTAACAGTTTTTTAAATGTATACAAATGTATCCAGACATTTTACACTACGCAGATGTTTAAGGTTTATATAGATACATTGTGTATATTTTTGGCATAGTAATACATATTTACATTTATTTTTATTTTAATGTGTATTTATTTAATTATTTATTTACCTAAAGGTATAATATCAATTCCAAAGTAATAAGAATTATGAAGTAGTATTTCTTTAAGGAAGGAGCAACAGTTTGGCACCAATTTTTGCATTTAAACAATGTATCTGTTAGTGAAAGGATGTTCTGAAGAAGCTCTATGTAATGAGTGAAAGCGCTTAACATCCAGTTGTACATTAACTTCGTATTTTATTTTGTTTTATTCATCGTAATAAATATGTTCCGTTTTTAAAGAGTCTAAGTGGAGTTGTAGACTCATTGGCCAAGTCGTGGTTTTCGTTGTTGGATTTGGTAGTGACATTTCTTTTGATTCAGTTTTTTTTTAAAATAAAAACATATGACAAGTGATGTACCATATCACTTGATGCTTTGAGAGATGTAGTTGTAAGAGTTATTTTTTTGGGACAGCTATCTTGGAATCAGTTTTTTGTTTCTTCTTTCTAGCATCAGTCCAAGGATTTCTTTATTTTTATTGTTTTAAGAGTAGGAGCCATCCATTCCATTTCTTCTGGGATAAACCCTCCCCTGGATTCACTATCCTTCCATGCAGGACTACCTTAGTCCTGCATGGAAGTGGCCATTTAGGAGCAGGACGGCAGCATACCATGCATATCAATGAAGGCGCACTGCCTGAGCTCCTAAACAGACATGGAACATGTACAAGTGCAAGGGGCATGTCTGAGAGCAGAGCTCTCAGAATATGCATGCCCCTGCATTCAAGAACAGCAGTTTAGGAGTAAGAATGAGCGAGATCACTCATAGGTGTTCGCATACCCCCAGCAACATCCACCCACGTTTGTAAGAGCAATAGTTAAAACATGAAATATAAAGAAGCTTTTTTTTTTATGAAACAGATAAAATGTAACCATAGGTGTGTGGGTTTGCCCATTGCTTAGCTATGTTTAATGTAGCTTAAATGACACAAGAATATAAAAAGCAAGATATATGCAAATGAAGCAGTAATGCAATAGTGTAGTGGGCAGAGCATTCACCTTACGAGCACTCATTTCTGGTTCGAGTCACACTCCAGTACATTCCATTTTCCATGTCAAATCACTTTATGACCAATATTTTTTGTTGCATAACCTACAAAATAACATGTATTTGTGAAATGGAGTACTGCATTAAATGCAGATGTGAGGTGTCATTGTCATAATGTTGCAGACTCCACAGATAATCACACGTGCCCCATATAATATATGTACACAGGAATCAGGGATACAAATCGAAGGTACAATGTGTAATGAATGATAATTCCATAGAGTTTCAAAATCCACCACCTTCCCAAGAACCATTTGACATTACTGTCTAAATTAGTGTGGTGGTAAGCGGGAGTAAGCAGTATTAAGCAAGAGTAAGCATATTTAAGCAGTAGTAAGTGGGTTTAAGCCTGTTTGTGTGGGGGTAAGTAATGCACACACAGGTTAAGCAATATTGAAGCTAACTCTCTGTAAGCATATATAACTGGAGGTTAGCATTGCTTACCTTCATGCTAACCCACACAAACCTGCTTTCAATTGCTTAAAAGTGCCTTAATCACTCTGTATGCAACAGCCACTGTTCTGGCAAGAAACAAAATAAACAGCCCTTGCAGGTCTTGAACCCAGGACCCTGTACTCACAGTAGTTAACCACTAAGTCATCACAGCAATACATAAGACTGAGATATCACCAAACAGATCCTTACTATAGGAATATTAAACTTAACATGTGAAAGGAATGTATATACAGTTTTATGTTGTATAACCTACTACATAACATAAATATATGAACTGGAGTACTGCATTAAGTCTAGATCTGAGGTGTCATTGTGATAAAGTGCTGAAATCCCCTAATAAATACAAGGACCCCATACAGTGTACGTAAACATGAACCATGGATACCAAACACATATATAATGTGTAATGAATAATAAATCAATGCCAAACAGCAAATAGTATGCAAATTAAAATTTAAGCAATGGTAAGCTTTGCACAGCCATGCTTACTAGGTGTAAGCAATGTGTAGGTCAGCTAAATCAGTTTGCCCATTGCTATACCCCTTTAAGCAATGCCAGCCTTAGGTAAGCTGGTTTGCCCATAACTTAGCATTTTCAAAACTGTCCAATCATGGCAAAGTGCTGGAACTCAACCCTATTTAAAACCCACAGGTGGGAATACATTTCATAACTGGTTGCAGCTTCCTCCTGTAGGCACTATAACTGGTACTGGAGAGGGTGTGCACTTCCAGGTGCAGCACTGGGGCATCAAGGAGTCCAGAGTCATGGCAGGACTCCTTGTGAAAGACCATGACCAGAGACTGCTGCAGGGCCAGTACCAGGGTTCCCAATACAAAGCGGAAGCCTGGGACTGTCTCGACTGTGACCTCACCAGTGCCACTGGCATACCCCGAACTGGTGAGCAGGTCAGGCATCACTATGCTAACCTGAAGCAGAGAAAGATCTCTTAGATCAGTGGAGCCAAGAGGCTAGGAGGATAGGGGATGCCCCAGCCATGTGTAAGTATCAGTCCACTACCTATTTAATAATTGTCAGCTCATGTATATTATGGATAGGTATGGCTAAATATTCCTCTTATGTCTTTCACAGTGGCAGATGAGTGGGCTGCAAACAAGGAAGCCCATGCCTGTAGATTGCAGTGGTTACGACACGAGGCAGGTTAGTAATACTCTTGCATGTACTGTCAGAAAATAAATCTAAAAGTAGTAGTAAGTTAATTGCCTGTATAAAACCTGTATTGTTTAAGGCATATACTGCATACACCAGAGAATATGGCAGGAAGTGTCTCAAATAGGTTGTATGTAAATAAAAGCATAATAGCCTGACAATAAAGGTCTAACTGCTAGACTGCATGTGTTTACTCTGGTATCATATGGTAATGTAGAGTTGCAATCTCTTAATAGTACTGTTGTATTAAGCACTGTTACCCACACTGTGCTACATAAATAAAATGTGTAGGAATGTCTGTATCTGACTGTTGTAATCCCAAGAGGTCATATAGTACAAGGGAGAGAGACTTAGACAGAAAACAGTGAAAAGACAGACAACATAATCCAAATAGCACACTCAACTGAGATATGAACTGTTGTATTTTTAGCACACACAGCCATGGTTTGAATCCTGAAAGTGGTAGTAGGCAGTAAGAAGAATCATACCCCACAACTGTACAGATATGTCCAGTATGTCCAGTAAACTTGCCCATATCTGCTGCTTGTCACCCTGTCCCCCTGGCAAATCAGTGGGATGATCCCAGATGTTTATCCAGCAAATAAGAAATACAGATGATTGTCAGTCATCTGTAGGAACAAACCTCTCACTCTAACAACTCCCCAAAATGTTATGAGAGTAATAAGTCATGTATGTCCCATCTCCACCCCCATGTTGTTAAGCTGTGACCAGACTGTGTGCAGTAACAGAGTGAGACATATGTGCATAATACTAATGTGGAATCTAGTAATATGTGTGGCAACATTGAGGTAGTGCTAGCAAACATTGCCCCCACAGGTCTGTCAGATATGAAAACTGTGCCTAGAAATAAAAGATTGATATCCTGTACTGGTATTGTTTACTCTGGTACTGTATGGCATTGTTAGTGTTGCAGTTACTCTGAATAATAAGGTATAACTCACCACTGTCACCCACACTGTGCTACATAATAAAACTGTCTAGGAAATCCTGTATAAGGTTCATAGGTACATAGGTTCATAGGTAGGTACCAGGCTATCTGCCTGAGGGCATTTATAAGCCTAGCCAGAGTGTGTCAGCTTTTGCCACCCCATTGATTAATTAACTGATCCTCTGTCAAGCAGAACCAGTGAAGTCATCCCAGGGATGTATTTTCTGTTACCCATCCACTCATCAAGGTTTCTCTTGAAGAGTGTTAGTGAGGGGCTCTGCCTGATGTCATTTGGAATTTTGTTCCAAAGCATGGGAAGTCTCTGTAACAGGAATCTATCCTTCCAGCATGTTCTATTTTTTGTTGTGGTGAGGTTTAGCTCACTAGAGCGCGTGGCTCACAGTGACTTGGATTTCTTTAGGTGGAGCATGTCCATCAATTCTGAGTTGGACATGGCTTTGTAAGTCAGGCAGAGATCACCTCTGAGTAAGCGATATGCCACTGAGTACAGCCAGAGCTTTTTCAGTCAGACTGCATAGGACATATGTTTGAGACCAGTAATCCTCTTGGTGAGGTACTTTTGTGGTCTTTCCAGCTGTTGAAAGTGTCTTGTGAGGTACATTCCAAATGGGGCATTGTACTCTATTATGGGTCTAATGAGTGACAAGTAGAGGGGCACTATAACCTCTTTATTTCTAGATGCGAACCCTTTAGTAATTAGATGGGCCACATAGAAGGATTTCCTAACTACTTTGGCAATATGATTGTCAAAGGAGAGATTACTATCTACCTGGGTCCCCAGATCTCTTATTACCTCTTCTGTATTAAGGGGGCTGCCACCTATGTGGTAATTCATGGGTGTTTTGTTTTTCCCAAATGGGATGACTGTGCATTTTTTGGCATTTAGCTTGAGGCCATGACTTTGACACCAAGTGTCAATCTCAGTAAGGCCCTTTTGGAGGATGTCTGTGTCATCCAGAGAGTCAATTATGGTTCCTAGTTTGCAGTCATTGGCGAACTTGATTAGCCATAGTCCTCATGTGTTTGCCTGTACTTCTGAGAAGTATATGCTGAACAGTAGGGGTCCCAGGACCGAGCCTTGTGGGACACCACTTGCGACTGGTTTAGAGTCTGACCTGGAGCCTGCTATTCTTACCGTGTGAGTTCTGTCTGTAAGTCAGTTGGCAACCCATCTCATTGTGTAGGGGTTTATGTTAAGGCTGGTGAGTTTTTCTGTAATACCCGAGTGGGGAATGGTGTCAAAAGCCTTGGCGAGGTTAAGGTAAGCTGTGTGAACCACCTTTCCCTCATCTATGGCCTTGGTGACTGTCTCAAAGAAGTCATCCAGGTTTAGTAGGCATGATCTGCCCTTAACAAAGCCAAACTGGGTCGGGTCAACTGTTTGGAGCTCCCAGATGTCTTTGTTAATGAGTTCCATGATGATGCACTCCATAGCCTTGCAGACCAGGCTAGTCAGGCTTATGGGGCAATAGTTACCAGGATCAGTTGTGGCCCCTCCTTTGTGGAGAGGAATAACCGTTGCTGTGCACCATTCTATGGGCATGTAGCCTGTGGAGAGGCTGAGGTTGAACAGCGTGTTTAGGCGGGGGGTTAGTTCGTTTTGTAGTTTGTGCAAGACACAGCCTGGGACACCATCTGGTCCCATTGACACTGTGTTTTTGGCTTTTGAAAGGGCTGTTTTCACCTGTGCATCTGTGATTTTTGGGACACTACACTTTTCCAGTATTGTTGTGGGCCCTTTTGGAGGTGAGGGGGGGGGGTGAAGTTTGCACTGAATCTTTCTGCCAGGATGTTGGCAATATCTGTAGGTTCAGTATATTTTGTGCTATTTTGCACAAGTTCAGTGCATATCTGCGAGTTGCCACTTAGATTCTTAACATAGCTAAAGAAGGCTTTGTGGTTATCTTTTGAATCCTTGGCTATTTTTCTTTCAAAGTTAGCCTTGGATGATTTCATGAGGGACCTCAGTTTCTTACTTATACTGATCAGGGATGTCTTTCCTTCTTGGGATTTGATTTTTTTCTGAACTAGTTTCCTCCTTCTATTGTATAGCCTGTTTATTGCAGGGGTCCACCAAACCTGTTTCCTTCTCTTAGAGGAGTGAGTCTTGGTTTTGCTAGGGATCCATGCATCCTTGTAGGTGCTCTTAGAGTGCATTTGTAAAGGTTTCTGCATCTTGGGCAGTGTTATCCTTTAGCATGTGGGCTGTGAAACTTACCACCTCTGTCTTATGTAAGGTGAAGTTTGCTTTAGAAAAGTTTTTTACTGTGGTTTCCTTAGTTGAGGTGGTGGTGGGGTGTGGACATCCAGAGTGATTAGTTTATGGTCTGATCTAACCAGTGACTGGTTGACCTCCGGTGTGGAACACCTGTCGTCCATGTTGGTGATGACCAGGTCCAATATGTTTTCACCTCTGGTAGGGGAGTTTACCAGCTGATCCAGGACATTTAAGTTGATGAATTCCAGGAAGCGCTGGGCCTGGGAATTTGTACTCGAGTAGTTTTCCCAGTAAATGGTAGGGTAATTGAAGTCACCCAATAACAGGGTGTTTGGTAGTACCTTCATGTTTTCCACTGTCTCCAGAAAGGTGGAGTGGTGGTCCTGGGTCATGGAGGATGATCTGTAGCAGGCCACAATTTGCATTGCAGATTTGCCCGATGCTAGTTGCACATGGATGATCTCAGAGGTATCATGCTGCACCACTAACCTGGAGGTGTAGGTAACCTTGATGAATATGGATACACCCCCTCCTTTTGTGTTTCAGTCTGTGTTCTGTGGCCGAAACTTGTGGTATGAGTTGTAGCCTGGTAGCGCTGGGGTGCTTTCTGGAGCCTTGAACCAGGTTTAAGTTACTGCACAGATGTCGACGTTCTCCATACTGAGGAGTGCTTCGAGTGCATGCATTTTGAGATTTAAACTCCTGGTGTTGAGTAGCATAACCCTCATTTTTTAATTAATTGTGCTGTTTACGGAGGTGGGTTTGACTTTTGAGCCTTGCCTAAAAAAGGCACTATGGGGGCAGCAAGAGCCTTGGCCAGTATTCGAAAGCCTAGGGGTGACTGGTGCAATCCATCTCTTGTGAAGCAATGTGACTTGTCGAGC
Source organism: Protopterus annectens (assembly GCF_019279795.1). Taxonomy (NCBI): domain Eukaryota; kingdom Metazoa; phylum Chordata; order Ceratodontiformes; family Protopteridae; genus Protopterus; species Protopterus annectens. Next base: position 667,790,445 of record NC_056726.1, on the reverse strand, counting down.
ATGTTATCCCAGGCTGACAGACACTGGATGCCCTTTGAATGACACCAGAAGCTTAGCCAATTGTTGAAATTAATCAGTTTTTCTTTATACTGAGGTATCATTCTTGGTGAGGGCAGGATGCTACTCAGGGTCAGGGTTATACCAGCCTGGGCTACATGATCAGAGAGCTCTTCCATGTCTCTTTTCATGTAGTCCAGGGAGGTACATCTCAGGTCATTCACACCAACATGAACAATGACAGAGTCATATTTGTACTTGTTCTGGAGTGACCTGAATGCTTATATTATGTGGCAGATTCTGGCTCCCGACAGGCAGCTAACAGTAACCTTCTGCTTGTCCAGCCTAGTGAGTGGGATGTCAGTGTGCCTGACTATAGAGTCACCGATTACTAGTGTTTTAGGTATGTTATTTCACCTTAAGGGCTGTGATTGTGTGGCACACTGATTTTGTGTTTTATGTGTTGTCTGGTTTGTGACGGGAAGTGCAGGTTGTTTGGGTGTCTGCTTTGGAGGTTTCTGATGCTTTTGCAGGTTTTTATTTAGAGCCTCCAAGTAGGATTTTGTGTATTTTTGTGTATTTTTTGCCAGTGCTGTTTTAGTAGGTCTGTGTGCAGCTGGAGTTGTGGTGCAAGTGTTAACCTTCTCCTTTTGACTGTGTTCCAGTCTTGCGTGGAGACAGCTTAGCTTCCAGTTTGGCTGTATAATTGCATCTCTCGCATATGTTAGTGTTTTGTGGTAGGAAGAGAGGGTTGTCTGTGTACATGAGGCAGTTGTAACATTGCCTCAGGATACCCAGATTCACCAGCTGGACTGGAGAGTGCACCTGAAGTTGCCCTTTGGTCATGTCTGAATAGTAGGGTGAGCTGCTTAGTCGCTTGGTTGGTGAGGGGTGAATCAGTCTCAGGGTATATTAGTGCTTGCTATGAGGTCTGAGCAAATACTGTGCTGTAAGATTCTTTTTGAGTGTTTAGGTTGAGAGTTAGACTAGTTTCAAGGGAAAAACTGAAGAAGAGACTTAGTGGAGCCAGGAATAATTTAACTGTAGCAAACCGGCACTGCCCGGTGTGCAAAATCATGCAAACATGGTTTTTATAGTAGGGAAATGAAAGAGATAGAAATTAGATCAAAATGGCCAATAAACTACTAACTTCTGGGCTGGAACCACTCCTCCAGGGACAGATAGGTTGCTCAAAGCTCCCCTCTCTCACAGGTGAACAGAGAAACTTCCTTCTATCCAAGTAAGGTATGGGCAACTCAGAAACTAGTATCACAGCCCTGAATTCAGCACTATCCTGAAAACTGGACTATACTAGCTTAAAAAGGTGGGAAACAAGGATTTTTGTTTTGTTTTTTTGAAAGGATAAGGCAAAAACAGTAAAAAATACACTTAAAACAGCTTTAAACGACAACAAACGATCAGAAAAGGCTATAGCACTTTAGTGTGTAGCCTACAACAGTTAAACAAATGATTTAAACAAAAAACAACTTTTTAAAAGAGTGTTGTAATTACAAATTCAGAGATTAGCACACTGATATGCTAGGGGGTTGTAATAACAAGTTGAGATTGTAAAACCACAGGAGAATTATAGACAGAATATAGATATATATATCAAGAAATCCGATGTTCCCCAAAAAAGTATGTATAAACCAGTCCCTTAGCAAAAAATAGGAAGGAGAAAGAAAGTCTGTGTAGAAGACGCTGTTATATGGCTTACCAGCAAGCTACCTTTCCGTCACACTTCAAAACATAAAGGAAACTTCAATTACTTGCTCAAACAGCAAAATATTAGTTCTCAAATACCTGCTAATTTGTTTTTAGACCTTACACATACCAATGTCCAAAGTAGAAAGCAGAGCTTATAACGCTGTTGTAATGGCTTCCAGTAATAGTATTATATTCAACTTCCACAAATATACAAATTTGCAGCTTCCTGTGGACTTTTTCAAAGCATTTACAGATATCAGCATCCAAAATGAAACTTACAAAGCTGTTGTGTTAGCTTCCAACAACTGCATGATATACAACTTCCAACTTCCAAGTATATAAAAGTTCACAGTTTCTTATAAACCTCTTTCCAAGCGTTGCAAATACCAGCATCCAGGATAAAATTAAGGATTTTATTGTATATTAAGTGAGCGCTTTCGCGGTGGATTCAACCCCGCTTCATCAGACAAACAGTATGTAAGGAACACCAAAAGATTTAAAAAGGCAAAGGATGTGACATCACAATCCCTTTCCAATTAACTCATTAAATTGTTTCATCAATTTAAAGTTAGAGTTAGATTTAAAGTTATACGCATCTTTTATACTAAGCCTATCTGATGCGTCTAACATCATACATATTAACCAAACATCCTACAATATTGAAATAATAATTTATATACTCTAAAAGAGTTAAAATACCAGTATATGCAAGGAGATAAAATATAAATATAATATAATGTGTATGGAATGAAATAAAATTTAATATAATATATTTTATGCGCACATTAACTGAGTCAAATTCATTAGTAATATGGACATACATGAAATATATATATATATGGTGAGTATGTGTGAATATATGTGAAAATATATAGAGTAAAAAAGAAAAATATGACATGATATGAAAATATATATATATATATATGAGCATGAACTACATACATACTTAAAAATGTATATATATGAACACTATGAAATGTATCAAATAGGCATAAAGCTATGGTATATGTATGTGATTGTGTGTATGTATATGTTGCAACAATATGTACACATAAACATGTATATGCATACAAAATTGGGACGTATATATAGGACCATTAATATAAACACGTCTACTATGACTGCGTGAAGTGCAAATAAATAAACATGTAATGTGGTTTGGTTAATATGTATGATGTTAGACGCATCAGATAGGCTTAGTATAAAAGATGCGTATAACTTTAAATCTAACTCTAACTTTAAATTGATGAAACAATTTAATGAGTTAATTGGAAAGGGATTGTGATGTCACATCCTTTGCCTTTTTAAATCTTTTGGTGTTCCTTACATACTGTTTGTCTGATGAAGCGGGGTTGAATCCACCGCGAAAGCGCTCACTTAATATACAATAAAATCCTTAATTTTATCCTGGATGCTGGTATTTGCAACGCTGAAAGAGGTTTATAAGAAACTGTGAACTTTATATACTTGGAAGTTGAAGTTGTATATCATGCAGTTGTTGAAGCTAACACAACAGCTGTAAGTTTCATTTTGATGCTGATATCTGTAAATGCTGAAAAGTCCACAGGAAGCTGCAAATTTGTATATTTGTGGAAGTTGAATATAATACTATTACTGGAAGCCATTACAACAGCGTTATAAGCTCTGCTTTCACTTTGGACATTGGTATGTGTAAGGTCTAAAACAAATTAGCAGGTATTTGAGAACTAATATTTTGCTGTTTGAGCAAGTAATTGAAGTTTCCTTTATGTTTTGAAGTGTGACGGAAACGTAGCTTGCTGGTAAGCCATATAACAGCGTCTTCTACACAGACATTCTTTCTCCTTCCTATTTTTTGCTAAGGGACTGGTTTATACATATATATATATATATATATATATATATATATATATATATATATATATGTGTGTGTAAGTATATATATATATATATATATATATATATATATATATATATATATAGAGCTTCCTGCTGTCTGTAACACTGCTGCCTACACACAGGAAGGATGTCCACCATGCAGGAAAGGTAAAGAGACCATGCCCAAATGATGTAGGGATTTATAGTAGTGGGTTGCAATGATGGTGGTAATTGGAAGTACTATACAGCATGCTGCATGCAGGTACCAAGTGGAGGAGACTGATTGGTGCAGAGGCCATCACCTGATCATGTGCATCACCTACAAAAGCCATGCTGCAATCTATCCAAAGCAGCTCAATACATTTATTGGAGAGAGAGAGTGAGAGAGAGAGAGTAAAACAAACAAAAAAGCAAACAAACAAACAAAGTAAGAAAGAAAGCAGGCTAAAGGCCAAAGCAAAGGAGAAACCTTACAAGGAAACTATCCAGAACAAACTTCATTCCCACAACATGTATGTGAAGTATGGATCTACTACTGGAGATCGAAATTACACTATTTTGAAATCCAGTAGTAGTTGCCCACTAACGCAAAAGTGCACTAGACCGAAAGTGCACTTTCGCGAACGCCACTAGAATGAATGGACAATGTCCTCCACTGTGGTGCGGTAGTCACGAACCTTAGGGTTAGGGCTTGGGTTAATGATAGTGGATATAGGTATCCACCCAAGCCCTAACTCTAAGGTCCGTGACTACCACACCACAGTGGAGTACATAGGTCCGTGAATACTGCACCGTGGAGGACATACATTTTCCTCCACTGTGGTGTGGTAGTCATGGACCTTAGGGTTAGGGCTTGGGTTAAGGATAGTGGATAGCCCTACTATCTATCCTATCCACTATCATTAACCCAAGCCCTAACCCTAAGGTCCGTAACCATTCGCTGAAGTGCACTTTCTGTGAAGTGCACTTTCCCGTTAGAGGGCATCTACTACTGGATTTCGAAATAGTGTAATTTTGATCTCCGGTAGTAGACCCGTGAAGTATATATGCATGTAATTGACTGTAGTACTTGGTCCATAATGATGGGATAGATGATGTGGAATGATTTATAAGTGCCATCAGGTGTTGTTGTAATGATGTTCAGTTGAACAACCGCTATGGGCAGTAGAGTCTGTCCCTGTGGGTAGTGGGTCATACCCTTCAACTGTGCAGCACAGCACTGACTGACAAGATGTAAGCCATCATAGTGTGTGTTGTGTAATGGAAAGCATATATATTACTGTGGCCAATAGCTGGTGGTAGAAGCAGTGCCATAATGATGGACATGTCGGTTCCAGAGCCCACCACTTGCAGGACACTCAAGTTAACATGTCATATAACATGCTGAAATCCCATAGGTGTGTAGTAGGCTTACCTGCAATCTGTCACTATATATATATCCCCCTAATGTTAGGCTGTGACCATATGTGGCACCTGTCTGTGTTGTAGCAAGGCAGAACAGTGCAGATGTGCAGGAAGGAGAGTTAGAGATTGTGGACCTGATGTCTGAATGTACCCCATATATATAAGTATGTATATGTGTATATATATACATACATATATATATATATATATATATATATATATATATATATATATATTTATATCTATATAAATATATATACATATGTCTACAGATATACAGACACCTATATGTATAAAAATATATATATATGTGTGTGTGTGTGTGTGTGTGTGTGTGTGTGTGTGTGTGTGTGTGTGTGTGTGTGTGTGTGTGTGTGTGTGTGTGTGTGTGTGTGTGTGTGTGTATGTCTACATATATACAAACACACACACATATGTATATAAATGCATGTCCCCTATATTTGCATCACAGTGCTGCATGCTATGTGTGAGAGAACATCACACATATCAATACACACACACAAATATATATATATATATATATATATATATATATATATATATATATATATATATATATATACATACATATACATATACAACTGTAAGTGCGTACAATATGGACAGTTATGTCACATGTGAACCCCTTGTTGGGACCACATTGCCCTTGTCTGTGAAGGTGGGAATGGGATTCTGGGGAAGGATAGCAAGTATATTTGTGGAGGTGGGTTGGGTTGGTAGATAGAGAGGACAGCCTACAGGGCTGGTATATGACACATATGGAGGGTAAACACCCTGGATGGTGGGTGTCATCTCCGATATGGAACCCCATGAGCCCCCATATTGAAACAATGGTAACAAGACCCCCCACCCATTGCCAGTCACAACAGCAGCTTCACGGCCCTGAAGGTGCCTAGGTTGGAGGCTGAGCAGGAGGAGCATGTGGACCCTGTGATTGTGTACTAAGGGCCTCAAGGTGCTGTAGCACATACCCAAAGGCTCTGTGGAGCTTCCTATGCAACAGACCCTGGACCTGACCTCGGGTGACATGATCATGTCTGTGTGTGCCCCCGGGGGGACACACCATCCCCTGAGGTGGCCCCACCTGAAGGTAGTGCAAGACCAGTAGATGAGGAGGCCCCAGGGTGGGTCCCACATGTGATGTGGCATGATAACATGGCCAGATGACATGGGAGAGGTGGTTCTCCTGGCAACTGTTCCCTAAACCTGCTATTGTGTCACTGTTATAGGACATATGTGGGTAGTAATAGACCACACAATCCCGGATCATGTCCAACAGCATGCATAGATATCCCCAATAACACATTATGACAGATATGCAGCAATCACATAGCAAACAGACCACATGCATATATGGAACCATAATGGCCCTTACAATGGCATGCAGGTGACATTGTCCATAACAGGCGAGCAATGATAGTGTCCCCACAGGGAACATAGTTACAAACCCATAGCATAAAGTGTGGTACAATACGATATATGTCCGAATGGTAGGTAAGCTGTAACCATACCTACTGAGTTTTGTGAACAGTTTTTTGTCACAGATATGGTGGGGTGGAGACAGATGTATATGAAGAACTATGTTAAACTTACTGTTTGAGTTGCTCAGACCTGTTTCCATCTTTATGCCTTTCAGGCAAGATGTCACATGGCAGGTTGCCAGTCTATTCATCGAACAAAAATTAGGTCATCATCAACCACTCCATGAGCAGCAGGAGTGGACCACCCTATGGAACAATCTAGTTCACAGGGTCAATGATGGCCTGCATAACCACAGTTATGAGCAGGTCCAGCATCATTCCAGTGACCTGCTTCACAATGCCTGTCGGCGAGCTACTGCAGTTGGGGGATCACCTCGCAATGGGGGGGTCATGCCATCCATCCCCTCGACATGTGTTGAGGATCTCCACGCCAGCCTCGTGGGACCTGCCCACCCGCATGCGCAAAAACTGGTGGAGACCATAGCGGAGGTAGGTGCTACCCATACACCGGCAGAGGAGTGTGCAGGTAAGGCCACAGGGCATATCACTAGACCACTGTTGTGTATCCATCAACATCTGTACTACTGACATCACATCTCTCACACACTTATGTATGTTCCTCTGGTATACCACCAAGGCAGCAAACTGTAGCTGGTGAGTATGGTTTATGTTCATGCTTGCCAATACACCGGTCATGTAATGGCTATGGTATATTCCATGCACACATCTAACACACCTACCCATAATGCATGCAGTACATGTTCATGTATTGTTTCTGTTAACTGTACTGCATCACAGTAGTGGCCATGATGGTGTATCTGAAGGGTATATGTTCATAGGTTCATAGATAGGTACTAGGCTATTGGCCCTAGGGCCTATAAAAGCCTAGCCAAAAAGGTACCCTGGCTTTTGTCACCCAAGAAAATTATTTTCCTGTGCCCCTGTCAAGCAGAACCACAGAAGTGATCCCCGGGGTGAATTTCCTATTACCCATCCAATCATCAAGATTTTTCTTGAAGAGTGCTAATGAGAAGCTATGTTTGACATAGATAGGTAGTCTGTTCCAGAGTATGGGAAGTCTCTGGGACAAGAATCTATCTCTCCAGCATGTACTGTTTATTGTGGTGACAAGGTTTAGGTCCCTAGAGGGTGTAGCTCAGAGGGATTGGGATTTTTTTTAAGTGGAGCATGTCCAACAGCTCTGGGTTTGACATAGCTTTGTATGTTAGGCAGAGATCGCTTCTGAGTAGGCGATATGCAATGGAGTAAAGCTGGAGTTTTTTGAGACGGTCTGCATAAGGCATCTTTTTGAGGCCAGTAATCCTCTTTGTGAGCTATTTTTGCAGCCATTCCAATTGTTGTAGATGTCTTGTGAGGTACATACTAAAAGGGGCAATGTACTCTATAATGGGTCTAATGAGTGATGAGTAGAGAGGAACAATGTCCTCTTTTTTTCTGGATGAGAATCCTTTTATGATGAGGTGTGCCATGTAGAAGGATTTTCTGACCACTGTGACAATGTGATTATCAAAGGAGAAACTACTGTTCACCTGTGTCCCAAGGTCTCATCACACTTTCGGTGTTAAGTAGACTACCGCCTATGTGGCAATTCATGGGTACAGAGTTTTTACCAACGGGGATGACAATGCACTTTTTGGCATTGAGCTTGAGACCATGGCTTTGACACCAGGCATCTGTCTCAGTGAGGCCCTTTTGTAGGATGTCCCCATCGTTAGGAATTTTGATTATAGCTCCTAGTTTGCAGTCATCTGTGAATTTAGTTAGCCAAAGACCTTCTGTGTTAGCCTGTACTTCAGAGAAGTAGATACCAAACAGGAGAGGACCCAGGACTGAACCCTGTGGTACTCCACTTGTCACTGGTCTGAAGTCTGATTTGGAGTCTGCTACTTTCACAGTGTGGGTTCTGTCAGTAAGCCAGTTGGCAACTCATCTTGTGAAATAGTGATTTACACCTAGTTTAGTGAGTTTATCTATAATTCCAGAGTGGGGGATGGTGTTGAATGCCTTGGCGAGATCTAGATAGGCTGTGTGAACTACCTTACCCTCATCTATGGCTTTGGTGACTACTTCAAAGAAGTCTATCAGGTTTAGGAGACATGATCTGCCTTTTACAAACCCGAACTGTGTGGGGTCCAGAGTATGGATATCTCCAATGTCTTTGTTTTTTCCATGATGATACGTTCCATGGCCTTGCAGACTAGGCTCATCAGGCTAATGGGGTGGTAGTTCCTAGGGTCTGTTGTGGCCCCCCTTTGTGGAGTGGGATAACTGTTACGGTGCGCCATTCAATGGGCACAAATCCTGAGGTGAGGCTATGATTGAACATGGTACTTAGGTGAGGTGCCAGTTCATTCTGTAGCTCATGTAGAAGGCAGCCTGGGATGTTGTCAGGTCCCATGGATGCTGTGTTCTTGGCTTTGGAGAGTGAGGTTTTTACCTGTGCAGCCTTGATTACAGGAACTTTGCATTCTTCCCATACAAAGATGGGCCCTTTAGGCGGTGAGAGGGGGGTAAACTTAGCACTGAACCTATCTGCCAGGATGTTGGCAATATCAGTTGGTTCTGTATATTTAGTGACATTGTGCTGTAACTCAGAGCAGATCTGAGTGTTGCCATTGAGATTCTTGACATAGCTATAGAATGCTTTGTTGTTGTTTTTAGAATCAGTGGCAATTTTGTTTTCATAACTAGCTTTGGAGGATTTTATGAGGGATCTTAACTTCTTACTGAGCCTAACCAGGGAGTTCCTCCAGTCGTGGGATTTTACTCTTTTTTGCAGCAGTTTCTTTCTTCTGTTGTAGAGTTTGTTTATGGCAGAAGACCACCAGATTGGCTTCCCTTTTTTGGAGGATAGCATCTTAGTTTTGTTAGGGATAGCACGATCCATGCACTCATGTAAGTGCTTATAAAGTGCATTTGTGTAGGATAATAAACAGCTCTTGCAAGTCTTGAACCCAGGACCCTGCACACCATAGCCACAGCAATTTACCACTAAGCCATCTTAGCTATTGTTGATTTGTGCAAGGCTAACTGCCCTTGTGAGCCATTTTAAGCCTAGCCAATTATCCCTTGTGAGACTCAAACCCTGTACCTTGTGTTGTAAGGCAAACACCTTAACCATTAGGCCACCCTCCCACTTATGTCACACACCTGCAATATAATTAACATCCTCTCATTACAAAATGTGTCCATGGGGATGAACATAATGGTGGGACAAATGGCCAACAGTAGGGACATGTATGAAACATCACCCTTATACAGTGCTACAGTAGCACTGTATATACAAGTATTACAATAGCAACTGTTACAACTCTACACTATGGCATATCAAAATACCGCAGTCCACAACCCTTAAAACATACAAAGTGGTCCCAACATGAGCAATGAGTGTGTAATACAGAATCGTAGGTTAGGGCAGCAAATATGGGGAATACATACCTTCACAAACAGTGGAAGCATATGTGTGCACACACTCCAGATAAAATATAGTGGAAGCACCTGTTTAGGTACTGACTGCATGCATTTGTCATGGAAATGCACCTTTCAGCAAGTATATGTCCTCAATGTCACACCACGTATTGGTCTGCTGTCCAAGACGTTTGGCCATCAAATGTGCACACTTACCTGCAACAGAGGCAGCTGTGGCTACCACACATATTACATGACATGATGTGGGCCCCGTACCCAACAGGTAACACCAAAGAGATGGACATTTAGCCATACATCACCATTGCATATACCATGGCAAACAGTGCAGACAGTCAATTATGTGGCAAGGATGTATGGGACAGGAATGATGTAGGAAATAAATAGATGGCCATCCAAGAGAGATGATGTCACATGTAGAAAACTGGTCATGCGGGCTCTCTAGTAACATGCCACAACACTAAGGGGGTTACAAGAATGTCTAGTGAGTACTGGCTGTGCAGTACCCATGTCAGCAATTGCCTGGACTCTGCAAGCATGTGTCGATGGGTTAGGGTAATCAGATGTGACAGTTGTACCACAGGAAACATCAGCCAGGCCTCTCCACAGATAGTGTATGCATGACAGAAGAGGTTCCCAAAGTCATGCATTGCAATGTGTACGGGTGTACCATGACCACATTGGAAACCTACAGACAGTATCATGTAAGATGCATGTGCTGCACAATAAACACCTCACCCCACCTCAGGCCCACCATCCCCATCTATACTGTGCCGGTGCCAGTGTACACCTGTATGTTTGCCATTCATTAGCCGGGACTAGACTGTTACACCTGGTGTTCAGTGTTTGGGACACTGCAAACTGACACATGTGTAGGCCATAGTTGTCAAGCATCTGCAAAAAGGCTGAAGGTGAGGAGGGGGTGTCATCATGACTCACCAGTGCACTGCAGCAGGGATCCTAAGGATACTGCAAATGGCTGTATCTGCATACAATCAGGTTCAGGAACTGTGGCAGATGTAACTCCGACTCCACAGCAATAGTGACGGCAGTGTGTGAACTCCAAGGGATGTGCACATGAGTTGTCCTAAAAATCATGCAGAGTTGGGGGACATGTGTAGGGTGGACTGACCATATACTGGCAAATGCAGATGGCCCATGCTAATATACCCCTGTGAGGAATAGTGACTGCTGTAGTACACATAACAGTAGGTGCAACAACATGTCATGGTAAGGGCGTGCACACCTATGCACCCAGGAAGTGTATGCATCGCAGTCAACATCAGCACACCTAACACATTTGTTAGACACTGCATTTGAATGTACAGGACATATGTCACATATCAGGCTCATGTAACATTAACATACACAGTGATGTGGTCCCATGGCATATCAAGGAAGAGGGCAATATATCAATAAGGGTGTGTACACTCCCCATAGCCATGGTAAGATTTGACAGTTGTTAGTGTAATAGTATTGTATTGGTCATACATGCACCGCTGATGTTGAGATCTGTAAAGCAGACATCAGTCATTCACAAATTACATCTGTCCACATATCATCCCAGGTATGTGTCGAACAAACACATAGGGGCTGTGAGCATTAGAGCAGACATTACTGACACAGTAATACACATTCATCAATGGTTTGTACACCTGTGAGGTATGGTGCACAGTACATAGCAAGGTGCAGAACAGGTACACAGCAATACTGTGTACATGGGTGCAGTGTTTTCCAGGGGAAGGGGCATCACCTACTAACACAGCGCATGCATCACACACATGTATACTGTTGCTAGCATTGATTGATTATAGCTGCACTGCATGCTGTTGAGTACCATATGTTATGCATGTTGACAGATGGGTAATGGGAGGTCTATGTGTACTATATTTGTGCAACCTCACCTGTAGGTGTGTGTGTGTGTGTGTGTGTGTGTGTGTGTGTTTTTGGGGGGTTATTTTGTCTGTAAGTGCAATCTGGTGGAGTGGAGGGGGGTTGATGCATCTAGAATGTGTGTGTGCATGTGTGCATGTTTGTGTGGGTGTCCATGTATGCACAGTTGTGATTGTGGGGTTGTTCATATGTCAGTACTTCCCTTTGGAATTGTGCAGTACATGGACATGGACTAACACATGAGACACCAGGAATACTTGTCTGATATGTAATCTCAGGGCAGCTGATAGTATAATAAAGTCTGTAGCATGGAACATGCATTTGGAGGGAAACTAGACAACAGGTATACCATTAAAATTGCAATCAGCACAAAGGTGAACAACTACCCATGTATGTAGCACTACAGATGCAATGGGGGAATTACTAGACAACACCAGGGAGTGTATCCATATATTACTATTGTCCACATAATAAGGTGATTGAGCAGCAGATCTTGCATCTACTGAGCAATAGTTAAGTATAACACCAGTGTGTGACATTATTGAGTGAATGTAGCAGCCCCTAACATATAGGGGCCATGCTCATGATGTCCCGGCATACCAAGATTGTGTAAAGGAATTGGTCTATATTACAATCGGACCCTGAGATAGCTAGGATTGTTGGTACTAAGCCTAACTTTTTTTATATAAATAAGAAACATCTTAAAAGGTTATTGTATCAGCCCAACATTGCTAGAAACGTGTATGGTTTGAGTATGTGTGGGGAATGTAGTGTCTGTGGGGTGTTGAGTGATGATAGAATATTTATAGATCCAAAGACAAAGAAAAGATATGAGTTTAAAGTGAAAGCAGGTTGTAGAATGAGAAACTTTGTCTATTTAGCTGTCTGTTCAACCTGCTCCTCTTTCTATGTGGGGATGACTACAAACTCACTTAGAGAGAGGGTCAGGGAGCACTTGGCAGCTATTAGAAATAGAGAATCTGAGAGGAGTGCTCTGGCAAGACATATTATATGAAAAGACACAATGCATCAATTTTTGTTTAAGGTAGTTGAGTGTGTCCTTCAAGATTTAAGACTGAAGATATGAAAAGTAGGTTAGAGTTAAGTGAACTGAGATAATTGAATTGCAGGCTGAGAAGGAACCAGAGTTGAATGATGGAACATCAATTAAACCTTAATTAAAAAGGTGGCATTTATGATGGATATTATATGTACACACGCAATGTTATACGTTTTCAAAATATATTATTATATTTATTCAAGTTGAAATTAAGTAGTGCCTGTATAAATTATGTATGTTTGTGTAAGATAGAATATGTGTGAAGGTTTTTTAATATTGATTGTATTAATTAAGTAATTATTTTAATATCTCATTATTGAATCAATTGTTCAATTGGTAGTCATGGGATATATAAATGAGTTAAACAGGATGAGTCTGATGGTCTGATGAAGCATCTGTGATGAGAAAGCATTAACCGCTATTAAAAAGTTTTTATTTCCTGCCGTGTATCTCCACTTTATTTTTTACTGAAGTACTACAATTAGCAATCTACTCTTGCTTGAGAAAGCACTGTCAACAGTAGTAATGGCATGATACACTACATGCCAGTGTGACGGCACATTACCTGGGATACTACCCTTGTATGTAACACGTTCACATGGATAAGAGTGATGTACAGGTCTTATATACTCAAGTGTCCCAGACATGACACTCACGCCTCTTGCTACTGTAATGACAGCACAAAGACAAATATTATATAGATGGCATTACATACACTTATTACAGATGCCATTACCCTGCTATGTTATCAGACTGGGATGTGAGCACTGGTTACCAGGCCTGAGCCATGCTTAGCAGGTGTCAGCATTGCTGCAATATAACAGCTAAGCAGATTTACACACTGGTAAGCAAAGCCTACACAGTGTAAGTGGCTGTACATTTAACCATACCTTAGCACTGCTTAGCTTCACACAAACCCACGCAGATGCACTTAAAGCTGCTCAAAACTGCCTTAAACACTCTGTATCCATCAGCCCTTGTTCTGCCCAGCAACAAAATAAACAGCCCTTGCAGGTATTGAACACCGTACCCTGTACACTATAGTCACAACAGTTAACCACTACGCCATGACAGCTGTGTAGACAGTCATTGTTTTTCCAAATCATCTGCCAGTAGACATATTGAATAGTATTGAACAATCGCTGTGACTTCTACAATTGCATAGTACATGTTAGTGATATTACTGTTGCATCACATATGTTATGTCTAAATATACACATATCAAATACATACGGTGTGATACATCGGGAAGGTATACACAACAGTAATGTTTACAAATGACAAGGATATGGATATATACATATACATATTTAGATATATGTCTACATGTACATACACATATTTATTCATATATATATATATATATATATATATATATATATATATATATATATATTCAGATATACCTATTTATGTCAATATATATGTAGATATCCATAACTAAATGTGCATATATATCTATATATCTGTATATGTGTAGACATATATGGCTGTGTATATGTGTGCATATATATATATATATATATATATATATATATATATATATGTGTGTGTGTGTGTGTGTGTGTGTGTGTGTGTGTATATGTATATATATATATATATATATATATGTATATATATATATATATATATATATATATATATATATATATATATATATATATATATATATATATATATATATCTCCATATATGTATGTAGATGCTTATATGTCTGTATATCTATATAGATATATGGATATGTATATATATATATGTATATATATGTATATATATATATATATATATATATATATATATGTATGTAGATGTGTATATGTCTATATATCTATATAGATATATGGATATGTATATATATATATATATATATCTGGTTCTAGGTTATAACATCGACAGCTGCTTTCACCGACAACACAAACATCGACACCACATAATCGACAAACCATAAACACGAAACCTCACATGCCCGACAAATAAATAACCGACGGTCCACAAACACGAAACCTCATACGCTGCACACACCACAATAACAACAATCAACTAACAAAACACATCCCCTGTCCAAAAACCACACACAGAACACAAGCACACCAAAATCCTCACAAACCCACACTAAACCTCACATACACAACTATCTACAACCCTAACCCAAACCCTTACCCTAAGGTCCGTCAGTATCGCACACTCAGCTAACCCGCTCCGTAACCCTAACTCACTTAACCTGCCCTAACCAAAAATATACTACTACGGCACACTTACCTAACCTGCACCCTAACCCTAACTCACTTAACCCGCCCTAACCCAAAAATACTACTACCAAGACACTTACCTAACCCGCTCTAACCCTAACTCACTTAACCCGCCCCTAACCCAAAAATACTACTACTGCACACTTACCTAACCAAGACTGACCCTAAATCACTAAACCCACCCCTATCCCCACAGACCGTCAATATCCACACTTACCTTACTCGCACCCTAACGTCTGTCACCACTGCATACTCACACAGCCTTTTTCAAAGTCACTATCCTTGGCGTCGGCATTTTGATCCGTAGCATTGGTCTTCCGCATGTCGATCTTCTGGCGCCCGCTAATCCATTGTCGGTGATGTCGGCTGTCGATGTTATAACCTAGAACCATATATCTATATATATATATATATATATATATATATATATGTATATATATATATATATATATATATATATATATATATATATATATGTATATATATATATATATATATATATATATATATATATATATATATATATATATATATATATATATACATACACACATATCTTTACCATATGTCCAGAACATGGAGTGGAGTCCTACCTCAACACCAATAGTCTCAACCTCTTAGTGCAAGGGGATGCCATGTATGTATTGCAGGTATATATGTAGACTGTTGCTACTGTAACAGGGGTTGTCTTAACAGACATGTTGTGTGTGGGAGGTCACATCTGCTATTGACATGTATGCCATTGGTTACTGACAGACATCCTAAAGGACATCATAGTGCAGTACCACTGACAGCACAGTAATGATCCTGTGGACTACAGCAGAGATATGACCAATATATGTGAACAGTCTGGCACTGTCTGGTCCATCCAGAGGTATATACAGATCCCCTTTGTGTGAGACATGTGGACCAAGCCTGACAATGTGGATGTTAACAGCCATGTACATGGGTATATCACATAAATACTGGACTACACATGCCCACACAGTTTATGCATTCACACACACCTGTCTGTCCTGACACATAATAACTGGTGGTGCAGAGGTCACATGGCCACATACTACCCAGTAGTTAGTGACATACATCTGTACAGAATCCCACTACTTTGTCAGAAATACACAATGGCTATGGTGGCCTGGCAGCAGTATGTCTTGCAAATATCTGGACATAACATCACACTGGGTAATTACTCTAAGCTGCTAGGCATGGAACAAAGGTCTGTGCAAACTACAGGCAGACTTCCACAACACTGGCCTACATTTTGCATGGGGTAGTGCACTTGTACCTGCAAATATAGCAGGCTCTACAGGCATGTCACAGCACAGAGTAACAGGCACCTGTGAGAAAGTGCATACCCACAACAAATGTGAACACAGCCACAGCCACATATGGTTCTCAAGCTTAATATGACACTATATGGACTGTCTGATAAACACCATCCTCATATGTGCCACTCACACACCAACCCTACATAAACTGGGTCATGACACACTGTGGTCCAATGCCTATCTGTGGTATGGGACATGTGTGTGTTTGGCTCTACAAACATGAGCTGATAGGGTACCATGCACTGGAGTAGCATGTAACAACAGATAGAACTGGACCAAGAACAATGACATCTACCACAGTCTGTATACAGGCCAAGGTATGTATTCGCAATACACATACTGTCAGCAATCACCATAAGTACACAGACCCCATTACTGTACACACAACTTCAGAATGCCCAGTTTTTGTCCTCAGAAATAACCCCTACTATACATAACATGTCTAGCAGTCTGATATCTGACTGGCTTGTTATCAGGTATGATGTTAATAAATAATAGTGTACAGAGCATATGCATCTCTTACTGCATGACATATGTACAAAGGTTGACAGACTTGTGCCTGGAGCCACAAACACTGGGCCAATATTGGTATGTTGCTGTGATACCCTCATACATTTACTGTTGTAACAGGGTTTGTTGTGACATATGTCCTATGAGGGATATGAAGTTAGAAATTCTCATAGCTGTCACCATGTACTGACTGCAATCCTCAGACTATGCTTCTGCAGTTCTAAGATAGGTGATCTGTGAGTAACACAAGAAACATAAGACTCCAAACACTGCCCAGTCTGCAGATAACCCTACAGGTGGGAGTTTCCTCAAACACATAACACTCATGACAGGTATTAAATCATGTAGACCAGCCATATCCACACAACCCCTGTTAAACCAACATTACTCCTAACGCAGAAGAGCAACACTTACATTCTGTAGTCATGTCTAGCACATCCCCCTCCTGTTTGTTGGCCTGTCTCCACAGTGTTTGTTGTTAGAGGTATATACCAATACCATCTGTGATGCTGTTTGCCAAACACCGACATGAGGTCCTGCTCACAGTGAATGAAAAGGCCCAACACCCACATGACGTTCCTAGGTATAGGAGTGTGTTTCCATGCAATTGGCTATGGGAATGTTACCACAGCTATTCCACATGCAATCAGCTAGTGGGGGACTGCAATTCGTGCAGAGGCCATCAGCAGATCATTAGCATCACTTACAAAACACAAGCTGCTGCCTAAGCAAAACAGGTGCACTTCTCCACATCCACCAGAGAGGGAGTGAGAGAGACATCCAGAGAGAAAGTAAGACAAGGAAGGGGTGTGAAGAGTAAAACCTAAGCATGTTTGTGTCACACACTTACCAGTATGGGGTTTCAAACCCCTGCCTGACTATGTATTGCTATCACATGTCTATGCAGTTATTGCATGCGGCACAGAGCTTACATGTTGGGGAGCTGTCCAAAGGTATATCTGATGTTGAGTGATGTCTGCAACAGTGGTAAAGGAGGGAAAAGGTAGGTGTAGTACACGTACCTGTCCACATGAACAGGTGTCATCGATGACATAGCCACACTCTCTCAGGGACTCACACACATTAACCCAGTTGGCAGGGTCAGGATTAGACTTTTTAACTAGCTAGTTTGCCGCAATACAGTAATATGCAGGTATCACATGCACCACAGGAGTTATCAGGATGATATAGGGGCAAAGGGTATGTGAATGTGTCTGACATCAGAAGGCATGCTTCAGTAGGCCAATGGGAGGTGTAGTGAGTGAATGGGGCCAAAATCATTATACTCCACACACACAGAGACACAGTTTGCCAGTACTGACATGCATGGGTGCATTGCTTCACAGGTGTGTAGTGGTTGACTGTGCCAGAAGGCTGTACAAGGTGAGGTAAAAGGTATACCTTGGCATCAGGCCACATGACAATGGTCTGCAATGGGGTTCAGGGATGTAGTGTCTGGATTGGCCACACAGGTGTGTATTGTATTTGCCATCCAGTCATCTGGGTTACTATTGTGGGTGGCCAGTGCTGTGCAATGCTTGCCATGTATGTGTTCTATAGTCCATGACATGGATGGTGTCTGGGATGTGCACACGTCCCGCATGCATGTTCTGTGACATGTGGAAGTGTACCTGGGATGTCTGGGGCATGTTGTGTACACAATTTGTTATAATCAGATGTGCCATTCCAGGCCTCATGTGGTGGGAAATGGAAATGGACACCAGGTTCACCCTGCACCTATATAGACAGCATGATACAGGTATTCCCTGGTGTCAGTGGCATCTGTCCATACAGGGCATGTGTTTAAGGCATGGTATGTACTTTGTGGGTTACATTTGATGGCACTACAGTTGTTGCAGGCGTCCAGTGGGGAACACAGTGAAGGACCACTGTATGCAATTATGTGCCTATTGTAGTGATGGGACAGGGTTCCATGCCCTCTGTAGTCTGCTGCAATCACACCATGGTTACTATCTGTGGGCAATATGCAGGGAGCTACCAACAAAGTGGTTGTTGCCTAGCCAAGTGTGTTTGTGTATGAGACATGGGTTGAGAGTGTTCTATGGGTAATATAAGGGTTGCCTAAATTGTTTGCTAGGCCTTGATGTCACATGTAAGGGTATGAATTGTCAAACCCAGCCTCTCTGCTGTTTGACATATGTTATCCTCGTAAGGTGGACATTGTGACATATAATAGGCCCACCATAAAAGAAATTTGCAAAACCCACTCCACAATGAGTCCAGTTGTTACACACTGACAGCCACCTCCTCATAGGATACAAATGACAAACATAGGCACACACACCAAATTGCACAGTTGCCATGTCTGGGATTGAAACTCCTATCTAACTAGTACATCACTGTACAGCATTATGCAGTTATAGCATGTGCCACAGAGATTATTGGGGTATCCTTTCCTCAAAGGTGTATTACAATGTGATTGACATTAGCAGGCTTGTCAAAGAAAGGCAATGGAGGTTGTAGTGAATGTGAGCGGCCTCAAAAGCATTGCGCCCTACACAGACCAACAAACATTGACACTTGCCATGTCTGGGAAAAAAGCCCCTATCTAACTACTATATCACGCTACATCATTGTGCAGTTACAGGACATGCCAAGGAGATTACTGGGCTACTCCTTCCCCAAAGATGTACTTCAAAGTAAATGACATCAGCAGGCTTGCCAAAGAAGGGCAATGGAGGTTGTAGTGAATGTGAATGGCCTCAAAAGCATTGCTCCTTACACAGAAAAATAAACACAAAAACATCCACACTTGCCATGTCTGGGAATAGAACCCCTACTTAACTAGTATATCACACTACAGCATTACGCAGTTAGAGGGTGCACCATGGAGATTACTGGGCTTCTCTTTCCCCAAAGGTGTATTTCAAAGTGAATGATATCGGCAACCTTGGCATGGTTGGGCAATGGAAAGTGTAGTTCATAGGTTCATAGAGTCATATGTTGATACTAGGCTATCAGCCCTAGGGCCTATACATGCCTAGACATGACAATTCTCTGGCTATGACTTCCCACAATATATACTTCCCTACATCCCAGCAGCTGACATGATCCCCAGGGTAAATGTCCTATCTCCCATCCAACTATCCAGGTTCCTTTTGAAGAGGGCCAAAGAGGCACTCTGCTTGACATGTATGAGCAGTCTTTTCCAGAGTCTGGGGAGTCTTTGTGTCAGGAACACATCCCTCCTGCATGTAGTGCTCATTGTGTTGACATGATTTGGATCCCTGGATCATATGCCTGTGAGGGTTTGGAATTCTCTGAGTGTAGCAAGTCCAACAGCTGTGCATTTGACATGGCATGGTAAGTTAAGCAGAGATCACCTCTGAGAACACAGTACATGACAGAGTATAGCTGGATGATTTTCAGACAGTCAGCATAGGGCATCTGGTTTAGGCCTGTGGTCATTTCGTGAGTTATGTCTGCAGCATCTCTACGTGTTGCAAATGTCTTGTGAGGTACATACATAACAGGCCATTGTAGTCTGTACTAGGTTTACTGAGAGATATCTACAGTGGGACAATGGGCTCCCTTTCCTGGATGAAAAGCCCTTAGTGGGAGGTGTGCCACATAGGTGGGTTTCCTGACTGTTGAGGCAATATGGTTATCAAAGGTGAGACCACTGTCCACCTGTGACCCTAAGTCTGCTATCACACTTTAGGTGTTTAGTGTACTGCCACCTATTTGGTACTTCACAGATACATGTCCCTTCCCAATGGGAATAACTATATATTTGTTGGCATTGATCTTGAGGCCATGACTCAGATACCAAGCATGTCTTTCTGTAAGGCCCTTATGTAGAATAGCCACATCATGTGGGGATTCAATATTGGCTCCCAGTGTGCAGTCATCTGCGACCTTTGTTTGCCAGTGTCTCTTACTGTTGGACCGTACTTCAGAGCTGTGCGCTACACAGTGGGCATGAAGCCTGACGTGTGGCTATGATTAGACATGGCACATGGGTGAGGTGCAAGTGCAGTTTGCAGCTCATGTAGTACACGACCTGGGATGTTGACTGGTCGCATGGCTGCTGTTGTCATAGCTCTGTAGATTGTGTTTTTTACCTATGTAGCCATTATTACTGGCCTATGGCAATTTATCCATATTGAGATAGACCCTTTGGGGGTTGGGAGGGGTGTGCTGTCGGCACTGAATCAATCTGCCAGAATATTGGCAATATCCCTGGGAGGAGTAGATTTAGTGCCATCCTGTTGTAGCTCACAGCAGTTCTGAGCATTGCCATTTAGATTCCTCTCACAGCTATGAAATGGCTTGCAGTTGTCTTTGCCATCTGTGGCTATATTATGTTCGTAACTAGCTTTGGTGGATGTTATGAGGGGTCTCTGCCTCTTACTGTAGCTGGCAAGGGAGTATTTTGTATGCTGGAAAGTCCCCCATTTCTGCAAGAATTTCCTCCTTTTGTGGTAGAATGGCTCCACCTATAGGTTCATAGGTTCATAGGTTCATACTAGGCTATCTACCCTGGGGCAGTTATAAGCCTAGCCCGATTCTGTATGGCTTATGCCACCCCTTGATTTGAGTATACTGTGCCCTTTTTAAGGTTTAGTTTACTATGCCTCTGTCTAATAGTGACACGGGAGTAATCCCTGGGACAAACCTACGATCCCCCATCCACCTATTGAGATTCTTCTTGAAGAGATTCAGTGAGGTGCTCTGCCTCACATGAACTGGAATTCTATTCCAGAGCAAAGGGAGCCTCTGGGTTATGAACCTGTCCCTCCAGCAAGTTCTATTTATTTCTGTGCTGAGGTTCAAGTCCCTCGAGCATGTGGCTCTAAGGGATTTAGATTTACTGAGGTGGAGCATGTCCATCAATTCTGGATTTGACATAGCTTTGTATGTCAGGCATAGATCCCCTTGAAGTAGGCGGTATGCAACTGAGTAGAGCTGGAGTTTTTTTAACCAAGCAGCATATGGCATCAGTTTGAGACCCTTGATCCTCTTGGTGAGATACTTTTGGGGTCTTACTAATTGCTGCAGGTGTTGGGTAAGGTACATCCCAAAAGGGGCATTGTATTCTATGATGGGCCTGATGAGGGATGAATAAAGGGGCACGATTACCTCTCTTGATCTAGATGTGAAACCCTTCATGATGAGGTGGGCTATGTAGAAGGTCTTTCTAACCACTTTGGCAATGTGGTTTTCAAAGGAGAGATTGCTATCAACTTGGGTCCCCAGGTCCTTAATAACTTCCTCTGTACTTAATGGGTTTCCGCCTATGTGGTAATTTGTGGGCACATTGTTTTTGCCAAAGGGTATGACTATACATTTTTTGGCATTTAGCTTTAAACCATGGCACTGGCACCAGTTATCTGTCTCTGTGAGACCTTTTTGAAGGATGTTTGTGTCAGCTAGAGAGTCAGTTATGGCGCCCAGTTTTCAGTCGTCTGCGAACTTGGTGAGCCATAGTCCTCCCATGTTTGCCTGTACCTCGGAAAAGTATATACCGAACAAGAGTGGTCCCAGGACAGAACCCTGTGGGATGCCACTTGTGACCGGTTTCGAGTCTGACATGGATCCAGCAACTGTCACTCTGTGGGTTCTGTCTTTGAGCCAGTTTGCGACCCATCTTGTGACATAGAGGTTTATATTTAAGCTGGATAGCTTATCTATGATGCCCGAGTGGGGTATTGTGTCAAATGCCTTTGCAAGATCCAGATAGGCTGTGTGGACTACCTTCCCTTCATCTATGGCTTTGGTGACTGTTTTGAAGAAGTCAACCAGGTTCAAAAGGCAGGATCTGCCCTTGACAAAGCCGAACTGGGTAGGATCTAGTGTCTGTAGGTCCCCAATGTCTTTGTTTATGAGCTCCATGATGATCCTCTCCATAGCCTTGCAGACTAAGCTAGTCAGGCTTATGGGGCGATAGTTTCCAGGGTCTGTAGAGGCTCCACCTTTGTGGAGTGGGACAACTGTTGCTGTATGCCATTCTGTGGGCACATATCCTGTAGTGAGGCTGAGATTTTATAGCTGTTTTATTTGAGGGATTAGTTCCTCTTGGAGTTCATGTAGGACGCAACCTGGGACACCATCTGGTCCCATGGAAGCAGTGTGTTTTTTGCTTTGGAGAGGGCAGCCTTCTCCTGAGCATCAGAGATGTTTGGGAGGCAGCCCTCTGCTGGGATAGATACTTGCTCTTTTGGGGGAGAGGGGGTGGAGAAGTTTGCACTGAACCTGTCTGCCAGGATATTGGCGATGTCTGTGGGTTCAGTGTATTTTTTGTCATTTAGAATGAACTCAGAACAAGTCTGGGAGTTGCATCCCAGGTTCCTAACATAACTGAAAAAAGCCTTATGATTGTCTTTGGTGTCCTGTGCAATTTTTCTCTCGAAGCTGGCCTTGGAGGATTTTATGAGGGATCGTAATTTTTTGCTAGTACTGATCAGAGATGCCTTCCCTATTAGGGATTTTGCTCTATCATGTAGTAGCTTCCTCCTTCTGTTGTACAGTTTTTTTAAGGCAGGGGTCCACCAGACTGGACGCCTGCCTTTGGATGATTGGGTCTTGGTTTTGTTTGTGATAGCATGATCCATGCATTCCTGGAGATGTCCGTAGAATGCGTTTATATAGGATTCTGCAGTTTGGGCCGTAGTTTCCACTGGCCCTGGGGCCTTGAAGGATTCCACTTCGGTTTTGAGAAGTGAGAAGTTCACTTTTGAGAAGTTTTTCACTGTTGTTTTCTGGGCTGGGGGTAGGGTCGGGATGCGGACATCCAGTGAAATTAATTTATGGTCTGATCTTACCAAAGAGGGATATACTTCTGGTGTGGAGCATAGAGTCCCCATGTTGGTAATGATCAGGTCTAGTATGTTGTCCCCTCTTGTGGGAGTGATGACTAGTTGTTCCATAGCATTTGAGTTTATAATTTCCAGGAACCTTTGGGCTAAGGTGCTGTGGCTTGAGTAGTGCTCCCAGTCAATGTTTGGGTAGTTGAAGTCGCCCAATATAATGGTGTTCGGAGAGATCTTCATGTTCTCCAATGTTTTCAGGAAAGCTGAGTAGGATTCCTGACTTTGAGAGGGTGGTCTGTAGGATGCTATAAACTGAAAAGCAGTCTTGCCCACTGTTAGTTGCACATGGATGGTCTCCGATACTTCGTGCAATGCCACTAACCTGGAGGTGTGGATATCCTTGACAAATGTGGAAACTCCCCCTCCTTTTGTGGTTTGGTCTGGGTTTTGGGGCCGAAAAGCATGATATGAGGTATAGCCTGGTAGTGCTGGGGTGCTCTCTGGAGCCTTGAACCAGGTTTCTGTCACTGCACCGATATCGATGTTCTCCATACTGAGGAGAGCTTCGAGTGCGTGCATCTTGAGGTTAAGACTTCTGGCATTAAGCAGCATTACCCTTAGTTTCTTGTTCCTTGTGCTGTCTATGGGGGTGGGTTTGACTTTTGAGCCTTGCCTAAAAAAAGCACTATGGTGGTGGCAAGAGCCTTTGCCAATATCCGAAAGCCCAGTGGTGACAAGTGCAAGCCATCCCTAGTGAAGCAACGTGGCTTGTCGAGCATGTCATCTCAGACTGACAGACACTGGATCCCCTTTGAATGACACCAACATTTTAGCCGATTGTTAAAATTGATCATTTTGTCTTTGTACTGTGGCATCATTCTAGGTGAGGGTAAGATGCTGCTCAAGGTCAGGGTCATACCAGCCTGGGCTACATGATCAGAGAGCTCCTCTATGTCTCTTTTCATGTAGTCCAGGGAGGTACGTCTCAGGTCATTCACACCAGCATGTACAATGACTGAGTCATATTTGTATTTGCTTTGGAGTGACCTGAGTGCTTGCGTTATGTGGTGGATCCTAGCACCCGACAGGCAGCTCACCATGACCTTCTCTTTATTCAGCCTGGAGAGCAGGACATCAGTGTGTCTGACAATAGAGTCACCTATTACAAGAGTACCAGGTGTGTTATTCAACCTTAAGGGCTGTGGCTGCTTGGCACACTGACTTTGTGGGCTATGTGTCGTGCGTGTTTTGTTATGAGGTAGCGTTTGCTTGGATGTCTGCTTTGGATGTCTCTGTTGCTTAGGTAGATTTTTATTTAGAGCCTCCCAGTATGTTTTTGTGTATTTATGTGTTTGGTTCGCTGATGTGGTGGGACTATGTGATACTGGAATTGTGTTGTGTGAGGTTACCTTCTCCTCCTGACTGGTTACACCAGTTTTGAGATGAGAGAGCTCAGCCTCCAGTTTGGCTAAATAGTTGCATCTCTCACATATATTTGAACCTGTTTGGAGGAGGAGAGGGTTGTCCGTGTACACGAGACAGTGGTAACTTTGCCTCAAAATTCCCAGATTCACCAGCTGGACTGGAGAGGAAACCATTGACTGACCTTTGGACATG
The DNA here is from genome assembly GCF_019279795.1 of Protopterus annectens. NCBI lineage: Eukaryota > Metazoa > Chordata > Ceratodontiformes > Protopteridae > Protopterus > Protopterus annectens. The sequence continues at coordinate 667,765,101 of NC_056726.1, read as the reverse complement.
CTAGAGTAATATAGGGAAACTGAATTTAAGATGGACCAATAGAGGACAGGGTAATCGTAGAGAGTATAAGAGTAAGTAGTGCTTATGGTTTAATATTGCTAACTTGTAGGATTACTTAATTGGACCAGTGAAGGGCCTTAAAATGAGAATATGGTGTTTAAATTGAGAGATAGAGCACTTCTAAGGGAAAAAGTGAAGAGCAGACTCTGTGGAGCCAGGAATAGTTTAAACCCAATTAGGCGGCGCTGCCCGCTGTTGCGCTATGCACAAAAACGTGCAAAACCATGCAAAAGAGGGTTTTAAGAGAGGAAGATGAAGGAGTTTGGAATTGACCCAAAATGGCCAATAAAACCACAGTTTCAAGTCAGTAACCACTCCCACAGGGACAGGCAGGCTGCTCAATGTTTTTCACTGCCACTGATCAACAGAGAGACTTCCCTTTAGCCCAAGCAAGAAATGGCCTTGAAGAAACTTACAAACAGTTCAAGAACAGCAAGCCTGTAAATGAACTTTTTTAAATCTCAGAAAAGTGGGAAAAAAGCAAGATTTTTTTTTTGTTTTTTTGTTTTTTCAGAGATAGCAGAGGTTCACAAGTATAGAACGAACCAAACCAAATCCTATGCAAGGGGGAATGCACGGTCCAAACCAAATATCAGATTCACCAAATAGACCAGCAAGGCAGAACGGAGTTCAAATTCCATTTATTTGTACCATAACAGACTAGTTTCGGCAAAAGTGCCTTCTTCAGTGTAGGACAAGAAATTCAAGTTCCTTGTGCTCATCAATTTAAATATAGACCATGAGCCAATAGGACAAACCGGCTCATTAATATTAATAAATGAAAAAATATATTAGTGTTTTAAACATACGGTAATACCAAAACACAATATGCAGCTCTGTAATACGAGGCAAACATAAAACAGGACATGTCAAACATATTAATATTACAAAATGATGTTATAGTTGAAATAATATAACATAATATATATATGTGTGTGAAAACATATATATTTTTAAACCATGAACCACAATTATTGAGCAAGTAAGGGTCAATAACAACAGTATTAGTTCCTCGTATCCAATACCTATATGTTCAACAATCTAGACACCCGAATCAGCATTTTATTGTGAGTGCCCGAAGCAGAGCCAATTGCTTAAAAAGGGAGGAACTGTTGCAATATAAAAATAAGAATAAAAATTTAACATCTCATGGCACTTGTGTCAGGTTCATTACAACCTATGGGAGAAATATTAACATGGTTCGGAACATTATTAACAAACATTGGAATATCCTACTGGCTAATGAGAGATTGCGAACCATTTTGGGGCCACGATGTCAATTTTCATACAAGCGGGGTAAAACCTTGGGTTCTTATTTATCACACTTTAAGCATATGGCAAGTGGGGGGACTATCCACAAACAACTCACATTACATGGTGATGAACTTTTTGGTTCCTTTCCCTGTGGACATTGTGGCTCCTGTTCATACATGCTAAAATCTAAGGAGTTCTCCAGTCGCAATACTAGTAGGATATTTAATATAAAAATCTTTGGGAATTGCAGCAGTGATTGGGTGGTGTATCTTGCTTCTTGTTATTGTGGGGCATTTTATGTAGGTCAAACTTCCAGAGCATTGAGATATAGAATGAATGAACATCGTAGTGATGTTAGGAACCATAAGAAGACTAGTGCCCTATATCAACATACACGTAAACATCCACAGGCAAAATATAATTTCATGGCCATTGATCGTATTTCTGGGGATAGAACCAACAAACAAGGTTGGCATGGTCTATTGGATCAAAAAGAAAAATATTGGATTACCACTTTAGGGGCCTTGTTCCCTCCGGGTTTAAATGACCATTTATAATAGGTTATGTGTAGTTCTCAATAACCCTGTTGATCTATTTCATTAATGAGGTTTGGGTCATCTGGACTTTGAACATCCTCTTATATACTTATGTATATAATGAATACTAAATAATCTGTAGTTGGTCCTGTTCTATATTTGTGTATTACATTAAGTCTTACGGGTTGTGGACAGAAATAATTTCAATATGGGGTTCTAGGTAGTTAGAATAATTTCATATAGATAGTTCACATGTGAAATCAATTGTGTTAATATGGAGAGTAACTATTTACAGACTTTGGTTATGGTCGTTAATGATAAATACATTTATATATATGTGATTTATATTATTTTATTATTTCTTTTTTCCATTTTATGGGATTGTAATGTTTTCTGTTTTCACTGGTTTTCATTGGAGTGTTATATTTTGTATATCCAAATTGTCTAATAGCCCTAATGCTGATTCGGGTGTCTAGATTGTTGAACATATAGGTATTGGATACGAGGAACTAATACTATTGTTATTGACCCTTACTTGCTCAATAATTGTGGTTCATGGTTTAAAAAATATATATGTTTTCATACACATATATATATCATGTTATATTATTTCAACTATAACATCATTTTGTAATATTAATATGTTTGACATGTCCTGTTTTATGTTTGCCTCGTATTACAGAGCTGCATATTGTGTTTTGGTATTACCGTATGTTTAAAACACTAATATATTTTTATAATAATCTAGACACCCGAATCAGCATTTTATTGTGAGTGCCCGAAGCAGAGCCAATTGCTTAAAAAGGGAAGAACTGTTGCAATATAAAAATAAGAATAAAAATTTAACATCTCATGGCACTTGTGTCAGGTTCATTACAACCTATGGGAGAAATATTAACATGGTTCGGAACATTATTAACAAACATTGGAATATCCTACTGGCTAATGAGAGATTGCGAACCATTTTGGGGCCACGATGTCAATTTTCATACAAGCGGGGTAAAACCTTGGGTTCTTATTTATCACACTTTAAGCATATGGCAAGTGGGGGGACTATCCACAAACAACTCACATTACATGGTGATGAACTTTTTGGTTCCTTTCCCTGTGGACATTGTGGCTCCTGTTCATACATGCTAAAATCTAAGGAGTTCTCCAGTCGTAATACCAGTAGGATATTTAATATAAAAATCTTTGGGAATTGCAGCAGTGATTGGGTGGTGTATCTTGCTTCTTGTTATTGTGGGGCATTTTATGTAGGTCAAACTTCCAGAGCATTGAGATATAGAATGAATGAACATCGTAGTGATGTTAGGAACCATAAGGAGACTAGTGCCCTATATCAACATACACGTAAACATCCACAGGCAAAATATAATTTCATGGTCATTGATCGTATTTCTGGGGATAGAACCAACAAACAAGGTTGGCATGGTCTATTGGATCAAAAAGAAAAATATTGGATTACCACTTTAGGGGCCTTGTTTCCCTCCGGGTTTAAATGACCATTTATAATAGGTTATGTGTAGTTCTCAATAACCCTGTTGATCTATTTCATTAATGAGGTTTGGGTCATCTGGACTTTGAACATCCTCTTATATACTTATGTATATAATGAATACTAAATAATCTGTAGTTGGTCCTGTTCTATATTTGTGTATTACATTAAGTCTTATGGGTTGTGGACAGAAATAATTTCAATATGGGGTTCTAGGTAGTTAGAATAATTTCATATAGATAGTTCACATGTGAAATCAATTGTGTTAATATGGAGAGTAACTATTTACAGACTTTGGTTATGGTCGTTAATGATAAATACATTTATATATATGTGATTTATATTATTTTATTATTTCTTTTTTCCATTTTATGGGATTGTAATGTTTTCTGTTTTCATTGTTTTTCATTGGAGTGTTATATTTTGTATATCCAAATTGTCTAATAGCCCTAATGCTGATTCGGGTGTCTAGATTGTTGAACATATAGGTATTGGATACGAGGAACTAATACTGTTGTTATTGACCCTTACTTGCTCAATAATTGTGGTTCATGGTTTAAAAAATATATATGTTTTCATACACATATATATATCATGTTATATTATTTCAACTATAACATCATTTTGTAATATTAATATGTTTGACATGTCCTGTTTTATGTTTGCCTCGTATTACAGAGCTGCATATTGTGTTTTGGTATTACCGTATGTTTAAAACACTAATATATTTTTTCATTTATTAATATTAATGAGCCGGTTTGTCCTATTGGCTCATGGTCTATATTTAAATTGATGAGCACAAGGAACTTGAATTTCTTGTCCTACACTGAAGAAGGCACTTTTGCCGAAACTAGTCTGTTATGGTACAAATAAATGGAATTTGAACTCCGTTCTGCCTTGCTGGTCTATTTGGTGAATCTCACAAGTATAGAACCCATCACTGCCAGAACCTGAAACAACTAGAGTGGCTAGAACTTCCCAGCTTAATCCAACTAAATCAACTGTTAATAGCCCACAAAATGCTTTACCACCCTGAGGTTACACCTTTGCTTATAAATATTATAAAGCCCTACAACAACTTGAGGTCACTACAATCTGCCAGCAATCTATTGGTCCAAACCTACAAAGCTAATAACTCAGCTGGGGAATCCCTGTTTGCCAACTTTGTTGGCAAAACCTGGAACTCTCTGCCTAACCATATAACCCTTCAGTCCTCCATAAGTCTCTTCAAAAAAGCATTAAACAGTATTTCAAAGAAAACTGGCTTTGTTCATGTACCAAACTTCATTAAGCTATAAAAGGAAATCATATCTGAACAATATTTTAACTCAACTATGTACTGTAACAGACTGACGAGTTTTGCCTTAATCTATCTGACCATGTAAACTGTGAGATTCCCTTTGGGAACAAAACCAAAAAATTGTATATAACTCTATATCTTATATTTTCTATGTAATTAACTTGATGTGTAATCTTAGTAATATTGTCTTTTGGAGGTTTTCTCCCCGGGCCTCCGCTGAAAATGGACATATATCCAGTCAGACTATCCCGGTAAACAAATGTAAAATAAATAAAATAAAATAAAATGTTTATGACTGGGGGCCACCACATTGGCATCCTTTTCTTGGATGGGGCGTGTCTTGGTTCAATACTGGATGGCACGATTCATGCACGAGTGGATCTGCTCATACAGTGCCTTCATGTATGATTCAGCAGTTGTCCTTTCAGTTCCCTTCTGCATGGGTGTCTTGATGTTAGTCACGTCTGACATGTGTAGCATGACATTGCATTTGGAGATGTGTGTTATGGAGGTGTCCTTACTGGGGTGTGGGGGAGGGATGTTGATGTTAAGGGTGATTAGCTCATGGGCATACATGACCACCATTGGGGTGACTATAGGTGTGGAGCATTGATGCCCCATGTTGGTAATGACCAGGTCTAGGATATTTGAGCCCCTGGTGGGACTATGGGTTACTTGATTAAGGGCATTGGGAATTATGTCTTCCAAGAACCGTTGGACACATGTGTTGGCACACAAGTAGTTTTCCCAGTTAATGGCAGGGTTGTGTAACCCACCCAGTATTAGGGTGTTTGATTGTATCATAATATTTCACAGTATGTTTCAAAAGCTGTAGTGGGTATCATGGGGCATGGTGGGGGATCCGTAGCAAGCTATACAATTTGGAATGCAGTCTAACCTACTGTTAGTTGCATCGGGGGTATTTCAGACACATTCTGTTGGGCAAGTAGCCTGCTGGTGTGGATATCCTTGGTGAATATGGATGCTCCTCCACCTTTATTGTTTTGGTCCTGGTTTGGTGGCCAACAGGTGTGGTGAGAGCTGTGCCCAGTGTTGCAGGCGTGCTCTCTGGAGGCTTGGATCAGGTCTCTGTTACTGCACAGTTATCAATGTTCTCCATTTGTAGGTGTGCATAGTGACTGTGAATAGCCAAAATAAAACTGTTCCCTACACACACTCTACCAAACACACACACACACACACACACGCACACACGCGCACACACGCGCACACACACACACACACACACACACACACACACACACACACACACACACACACACACACACACACACACACACACACACACACACACAGTTTCACAGTTGTCATGTCTGGGCATGGAATTCCTACATAACTAGTTTATCACACTACAGCATTATACAGTTATAGGACACACCATAGAGATTACTGGACTACTATTTCCCCAAAGGTGTATTTCAAAGTGAATGACATCAGCAGGCTTGCCAAAGATGGGCAGTGGAGGTTGTAGTGACTGTGAATGGCCTCAAAGGCATTGCTCCCTACACAGACAAACAAACACCCACACTTGCCATGTCTGGGAATAGAGTTACTACCTAACTAGTCTATTACATTACAGCATTATGCACAGAGATTACTGGGTTATTTTTTTCCCCAAAGGTTATTTCAAAGTGAATGACATCAGCAGGCTTGCCAAATAAGGGCAATAGAGATTGTAGTGACTGCGACTGGCCTCAAAAGGATTGCTCTCTACACAGACAAACAAACACACAAACATCCAAACTTGCCCTGTCTGGGACTAGAACTTCTACCTAATAAGGTTATCACACTACAGCATTACACAGTTATAGGACACACCACAGAGATTGCTGGGCTACTCTTTCCCCAAAGGTGTATTTCAAAGTGAATGACATCAGCAGGCTTGCCAAAGAAAGGAACTGGATTTTGTAGTGACAGTGAATGGCCTTAAATGCATTGCTTCCTACACAGACAGACAAACACACACATCCACACTTGCCATGTATGGGAATAGAACTCCTACCTAACTAATTTATCACACTACAACATTACACAGTTATAGGACACACTCTAGAGATTACTGGTATACTACTTCCCCAAAGGTGTATTTCAAAGTGAATGACATCAGCAGGCTTGCCAAAGAAGGCCACTGGAGGTTGTAGTGACTGTGAATGGCTTCAAAAGTATTGCTCCCTACACAAACACACACACACACACATCCACACTTGCCATGTCTGGGAATAGAACTCCTACCTAACTAGTTTATCACCCTACAGCATTACACAGTTACAGGACATGCCACAGAGATTACTGGGCTGCTACTTCCCCAAAGGTGTATTTCACAGTGAATGACATCAGCAGGCATGCCAAAGTAGGGCATTTGAAATTGTAGTGAGTGTGACTGGCCTAAAATGTATTGATTCATACACAGACAAAGACACACACAGACACTTGCCACATCTGGGATTATAACTCCAATCTAACTAGCATATCACACTATAGCATTTCACAGTTATAGGACACATAATGGAGATTATTGGGCTATTATTTCCCCAAAGGTGTATTTCAAGTTGATGACATCAGCAGCCTTGCCATAGTAGGGCAATGGGGAGTGCAGTGTGTGTGCATGGGCCATAACACATTCATCTAGGGGCAGACACACAACACTCAGGCAGACATAGGCTTATATTCCACAGGTATGTGTATACAACTGCTAGATGACTACTGATTTGTACAGTCATGTTACATGGTTAGCACTAGCACCACAGACACTATAATGCTGAGGGATTCTGGAGGCACATGCCTCCAGTGATTGACATTTGCACATCATGTAGTTTTAGTCAATTGGATGTGTGGTGGGTGGGACAGGATAGAAGGCTCTTTCTCACTGTCACTCTCTTCCACATATCTATGTATGTATACATTTGGCCTATTATAGTGTGTTGTTCTTGGATATACGTGTGTATTCCTATCCGATGTGTGTGCAAAGCATTACTGGTGCGTACTGAGGAGTGTATGCACTAACATCTGTGACTGTCTGATATGTATGGTCCACTGTTGTTGCCAGACATGGGCTTCATTTCTTTAAGTGTGTGAGCGTGCCCAGTATGACCTTTCACTATTTTGTTGTCTGACATGGCAAGTGTGGGAGCATGTCCAGTATGACCTTCTGTATTTAATGTGTGAATCCATTCCAGGTAGATTGTACTCCAGTGCAGACTTTTGTGTTTTACACCTACAGCTAGCACACTGTTTCTGCAGGATATCTGTAGATCAGTTGGAAGTATGGGGTCAAAATGTGCAAAGGATAGTGGATTGCTGTAGGTAATTGTGTCTGTGCTTTTTCTGCTACATGGTCCTGTGTTAGCAGAGATATTCAGACATATGTACTGTTATACACTGTGATGTCTTATGTCATTAGGTACTGTCAGGTAGACATATTTGCTTGCAGTGATGTCCTGGGGAAAACAGGGTGCATGCAGCTGTGTCCAGTATTGTGGTTAGCAGCCTTGCACACTAATGCCGTTATGGAGGGCAAGCTGCAGACACTTGCTGCTGGGTCTGTGTAAATGGTTCAGCACCTTGGTATAGTGGTGGCAGAGGAACCCGTGCTTGTACATCCATCAACGTGACAGTATGGCCATATCCAGCTGTGGTGATACCTCACAGCTGTACAGATTCACATAGGTTACCCAGAGGCAGGGGTCATAATTCTGGACATTACCCCTACATATTGTGGTTTACAAGCAGGTTTGCAGCCAGGGATAGTATGTGCACATGGCCGAGTTTCGGACTTCACAGTCTCCATGCCGTCCATGTTCCCAACCCCCTCTATTATTCTATCCTCTTCCATACATTATGCGTACATTATCTGATATTTTCCCTATAGTTATCACCTCATCAAAGCAGTAATTTAGTGTTGGTCCACATTTCATGCAGTAGGACATGGTGGACATGTTACTGTGATTTGTCCCTATGGCCTTGCATATGGGTTCTGTGGACTGTGTTATGTTGTTATTTGGGAGTCCCTGACATAACATACATTGGCAGTATGGGTGAGACAAAGGCCTTTGGCAGAGGACTGTAGGCCATTTGGTAGTGATGCAGGCCATCTGTAGCAGGCCATTGCATTCTGTCAGTCCTACAGTCCCAGATGATACATTATATTCCCCTGGGTTGACAGGGTAGGTGTGCAAGGTATTCATGCCAGTACTTTCTGTCAGTATTGGTCCAGTGGTGTGGATGCTGGCAGGGTGCTGCTTACAGCTAGGGACACACCTGCATGGGACACCTGCTCTGCATGCTGCATTCTTTCACTATTGCCATACACAGGTGGGGGTCATATTGTACTCATTCCCAACAGCAAGGATAAGACCGGAGAGGTTCCTGTGGGTGGTGGTGGGGTGAGCTGGGTGCATGTGTGCTAAGGACACTACTTGCATCTGACTCACAGATATGCATGGAGCATTCCACTTATGCTGGCTTGTGCAGGACATCAGATGTTTCTCAATACATCATTCCTATGACCTTTGTGGTCTGCCAGTGTTTGGCCAGATGACATTGCTATTCCCTACTACAAGCTTAGATAATGTGCTGCAAACCTGTATTTACAATTCCAAGGGTGTGTCCATTTGACAATTACATATTATACACTGTCTGTCTGGGGTTCTTCCCCCTGTGTACTGCTTAAATAACTGGGCCGACATTCATGCCATGTCTATCTTTCAGATGGTGACACATATTACTTCCAAACATTTACTATGGCTTACTGCTGGAATGTGTTATACTGGGAAACATTGTGTTTGGCACTGCAATTGTGGGAACTTGGTCCTTTCATCGGTAGTACTGGGCAATGGCCACCAGGACACACCTCACCGTGCATACATACTGACCACTCTCACACAATATACAACACACACCAACCTAACACATGCAGACCTGAATATTGTACACATGTACAATCTATCACTGCTACCTTGGCCAGCTCGGGTAATCTGTGTTCCACTGTTATTATACCTACACATACATGTTACTACATTTCTACATAGGATTGGGGGGGCACACCTGACTGTTACTATGTGTCTACATAGGATTGTGGGGGGGGCACACCTGACTGTGACTACAATTCTACATAGGATTGTGTGTGTGGGGGGCACACCTGACTGTTACTACATTTCTACATAGGATTGCAGGGTGGGGGCACACCTGACTGTTACTATGTGCCTACATAGGAATGAGGAGGGGGGCACACATGACTGTTACTACATTTCTATATAGGATTGGGCATCACACCTGACTGTTACTACATTTCTACATAGGATTGGGGGGCACACCTGACTGTTACTATGTGTCTACATAGGATTGTGGGGGGGCACACCTGACTGTTACTGCAATTCTACATAGGATTGTGGGGTGGGGGGGCACACCTGACTGTTACTACATGTCTACATAGGAATGAGGGGGGCACACCTGACTGTTACTACATTTCTACATAGGATTGGGGGGGCACATCGGACTGTTACTACATTTCTACATAGGATTGGGGGGGCACACCTGACACTTGTCCACATTGGCTATGACTGTACTGGTATTTCAGGTTCTCTGTTGGCTTCCATTTCATTTTGTATTCTGACCTATCATGCAGACTAGAAGCATATCAGTGTACTACAGTTCTTAGGTTTGATTGACCTACATTTCAGTTTCTGACTTCGTACCCTTCAGAACTAACATCCCACTGCCTGACCTGTTGTAGTCTGTCTGTGTAGGCCGGGGGGGATGTTACCCATAGCCATCAATCAGAGGCCTTAGCACAGCCTTTGTTTGTGTTTGTCTACACCTGTCCTGCTGGATTTGACTGTTGTTGGGTATGTGAGCCTCCCTGACTAGCATGTGTGTGTCATAAGGACACACATGTGGCCCAGCACATTTCCTGCAGTGGGTTTTGTCACCTTGTATAGTACTGGCTGCTATGATGACACCAGTATTTGTTACAGATCTCATGCTGCCACTATAGGTGTCTACTATCTGCTGGTATCCCATTCAGCCAACTGATTCCCTTGCATGTTCACATCCATAACATAGATACAAGTAACAACACATACTAATCCATTCGGCAATTGGTAGGAAGAGTGATTTACCTTGTGGCTGTGCCAGTATTGAGGATGGTGCTGGAGGGCTGACTATGTCAGATGCACATAGTATACTCCCTATACATGGTTAAGCACAGGTAGTGTCATGTTGGCATCCCTTTTACTGTATGTGTGAGTCAGAGAGAGGTGTCATTCCCTGGGTCCCTACTGTGCCAGTGTATGTGCTATGCGTTGCCTCTTTGCCAAGGCCAGGGCATACTGGGCACGCCTCCTTCTTCCTACTGGGGCAGGTTCAGGTTGTTCCTCCTGTGAGACACTCTGTGCCTGTGCAGGCCTTGGAAAT